>NC_135560.1:5705497-5782497 GCF_964340395.1 Glandiceps talaboti | reverse complement strand
CACTCTTTAGTGATAAATACCAAAGGTTCTGTTCAAAACCTTGTCTACGGCCATACTACGTGGAAAAAGCCGGTTCTCGTCCGATCACCGAAGCAAAGCTGCGTCGGGCATGGTTAGTACTTGAATGGGAGACCGTCTGGGAATACCATGTGCTGTAGACTTTTTGATTTTTTGACCTTTTCATTCTATTTACCCATCATTCATCTCGTCATTAATCACATACATTCTTAATTCGACGCCACACTCATTCGTTTGGGGTAGTCTCATAGGCAGAGCCTCCAGCGGCAAAAGGCTGGGGAACCGAGACTATCCAAGTCATGATTATCGGCCCTTCCTTTTAATTCCGCTCTAACTCCTCACCAGGTGTCAGCCAATGCAGCAGCCCAACAAACACTTTCAACTAGCGATTTAATGTACCGAACTTTTGTTTAAAAGTAACGTTTTCATAACGTATTTCAATACTGTGGTTTGTTTACTACTGTTGGGCAACTTGCAATTGAATGGTGTAAACAGCGCCGACTTTAGGATCACCTGTGACAGCCTGTCACTACGTACCTGTGCCGTGTAGAAACTTTTGATATGATATAGAAGTGTGAAATCTATTAAGTATCGGATCTGGATTGTATTTTCGCACACCAACTATACGTGCATATTGAAGTTGTCATTGCTGAATAGTCAGAGTAGCACTCTTTAGTGATAAATACCAAAGGTTCTGTTCAAAACCTTGTCTACGGCCATACTACGTGGAAAAAGCCGGTTCTCGTCCGATCACCGAAGCAAAGCTGCGTCGGGCATGGTTAGTACTTGAATGGGAGACCGTCTGGGAATACCATGTGCTGTAGACTTTTTGATTTTTTGACCTTTTCATTCTATTTACCCATCATTCATCTTAGTGTCTTTAATCACATACATTCTTAATTCGACGCCACACTCATTCGTTTGGGGTAGTCTCATAGGCAGAGCCTCCAGCGGCAAAAGGCTGGGGAACCGAGACTATCCAAGTCATGATTATCGGCCCTTCCTTTTAATTCCGCTCTAACTCCTCACCAGGTGTCAGCCAATGCAGCAGCCCAACAAACACTTTCAACTAGCGATTTAATGTACCGAACTTTTGTTTAAAAGTAACGTTTTCATAACGTATTTCAATACTGTGGTTTGTTTACTACTGTTGGGCAACTTGCAATTGAATGGTGTAAACAGCGCCGACTTTAGGATCACCTGTGACAGCCTGTCACTACGTACCTGTGCCGTGTAGAAACTTTTGATATGATATAGAAGTGTGAAATCTATAAAGTATCGGATCTGGATTGTATTTTCGCACACCAACTATACGTACATATTGAAGTTGTCATTGCTGAATAGTCAGAGTAGCACTCTTTAGTGATAAATACCAAAGGTTCTGTTCAAAACCTTGTCTACGGCCATACTACGTGGAAAAAGCCGGTTCTCGTCCGATCACCGAAGCAAAGCTGCGTCGGGCATGGTTAGTACTTGAATGGGAGACCGTCTGGGAATACCATGTGCTGTATACTTTTTGATTTTTTGACCTTTTCATTCTATTTACCCATCATTCATCTTGTCTTTAATCACATACATTCTTAATTCGACGCCACACTCATTCGTTTGGGGTAGTCTCATAGGCAGAGCCTCCAGCGGCAAAAGGCTGGGGAACCGAGACTATCCAAGTCATGATTATCGGCCCTTCCTTTTAATTCCGCTCTAACTCCTCACCAGGTGTCAGCCAATGCAGCAGCCCAACAAACACTTTCAACTAGCGATTTAATGTACCGAACTTCTGTTTAAAAGTAACGTTTTCATAACGTATTTCAATAGTGTGGTTTGTTTACTACTGTTGGGCAACTTGCAATTGAATGGTGTAAACAGCGCCGACTTTAGGATCACCTGTGACAGCCTGTCACTACGTACCTGTGCCGTGTAGAAACTTTTGATATGATATAGAAGTGTGAAATCTATAAAGTATCGGATCTGGATTGTATTTTCGCACACCAACTAAACGTACATATTGAAGTTGTCATTGCTGAATAGTCAGAGTAGCACTCTTTAGTGATAAATACCAAAGGTTCTGTTCAAAACCTTGTCTACGGCCATACTACGTGGAAAAAGCCGGTTCTCGTCCGATCACCGAAGCAAAGCTGCGTCGGGCATGGTTAGTACTTGAATGGGAGACCGTCTGGGAATACCATGTGCTGTAGACTTTTTGATTTTTTGACCTTTTCATTCTATTTACCCATCATTCATCTCGTCATTAATCACATACATTCTTAATTCGACGCCACACTCATTCGTTTGGGGTAGTCTCATAGGCAGAGCCTCCAGCGGCAAAAGGCTGGGGAACCGAGACTATCCAAGTCATGATTATCGGCCCTTCCTTTTAATTCCGCTCTAACTCCTCACCAGGTGTCAGCCAATGCAGCAGCCCAACAAACACTTTCAACTAGCGATTTAATGTACCGAACTTTTGTTTAAAAGTAACGTTTTCATAACGTATTTCAATACTGTGGTTTGTTTACTACTGTTGGGCAACTTGCAATTGAATGGTGTAAACAGCGCCGACTTTAGGATCACCTGTGACAGCCTGTCACTACGTACCTGTGCCGTGTAGAAACTTTTGATATATATAGAAGTGTGAAATCTATAAAGTATCGGATCTGGATTGTATTTTCGCACACCAACTATACGTACATATTGAAGTTGTCATTGCTGAATAGTCAGAGTAGCACTCTTTAGTGATAAATACCAAAGGTTCTGTTCAAAACCTTGTCTACGGCCATACTACGTGGAAAAAGCCGGTTCTCGTCCATTCACCGAAGCAAAGCTGCGTCGGGCATGGTTAGTACTTGAATGGGAGACCGTCTGGGAATACCATGTGCTGTAGACTTTTTGATTTTTTGACCTTTTCATTCTATTTACCCATCATTCATCTTGTCTTTAATCACATACATTCTTAATTCGACGCCACACTCATTCGTTTGGGGTAGTTTCATAGGCAGAGCCTCCAGCGGCAAAAGGCTGGGAAACCGAGACTATCCAAGTCATGATTATCGGCCCTTCCTTTTAATTCCGCTCTAACTCCTCACCAGGTGTCAGCCGATGCAGCAGCCCAACAAACACTTTCAACTAGCGATTTAATGTACCGAACTTCTGTTTAAAAGTAACGTTTTCATAACGTATTTCAATACTGTGGTTTGTTTACTACTGTTGGGCAACTTGCACTTGAATGGTGTAAACAGCGCCGACTTTAGGATCACCTGTGACAGCCTGTCACTACGTACCTGTGCCGTGTAGAAACTTTTGATATATATAGAAGTGTGAAATCTATAAAGTATCGGATCTGGATTGTATTTTCGCACACCAACTAAACGTACATATTGAAGTTGTCATTGCTGAATAGTCAGAGTAGCACTCTTTAGTGATAAATACCAAAGGTTCTGTTCAAAACCTTGTCTACGGCCATACTACGTGGAAAAAGCCGGTTCTCGTCCGATCACCGAAGCAAAGCTGCGTCGGGCATGGTTAGTACTTGAATGGGAGACCGTCTGGGAATACCATGTGCTGTAGACTTTTTGATTTTTTGACCTTTTCATTCTATTTACCCATCATTCATCTCGTCATTAATCACATACATTCTTAATTCGACGCCACACTCATTCGTTTGGGGTAGTTTCATAGGCAGAGCCTCCAGCGGCAAAAGGCTGGGGAACCGACACTACACAAGTCATGATTATCGGCCCTTCCTTTTAATTCCGCTCTAACTCCTCACCAGGTGTCAGCCAATGCAGCAGCCCAACAAACACTTTCAACTAGCGATTTAATGTACCGAACTTCTGTTTAAAAGTAACGTTTTCATAACGTATTTCAATACTGTGGTTTGTTTACTACTGTTGGACAACTTGCAATTGAATGGTGCAAACAGCGCCGAATTTAGGATCACCTGTGACAGCCTGACACTACGTACCTGTGCCGTGTAGAAACTTTTGATATATATAGAAGTGTGAAATCTATAAAGTATCGGATCTGGATTGTATTTTCGCACACCAACTGTACGTACATATTGAAGTTGTCATTGCTGAATAGTCAGAGTAGCACATTTTAGTGATAAATACCAAAACTTCTGTTCAAAACCTTGTCTACGGCCATACCACGTGGAAAAAGCCGGTTCTCGTCCGATCACCGAAGCAAAGCTGCGTCGGGCATGGTTAGTACTTGAATGCGAGACCGTCTGGGAATACCATGTGCTGTAGACTTTTTGATTTTTTGACCTTTTCATTCTATTTACCCATCATTCATCTCGTCATTAATCACATACATTCTTAATTCGACGCCACACTCATTCGTTTGGGGTAGTCTCATAGGCAGAGCCTCCAGCGGCAAAAGGCTGGGGAACCGAGACTATCCAAGTCATGATTATCGGCCCTTCCTTTTAATTCCGCTCTAACTCCTCACCAGGTGTCAGCCAATGCAGCAGCCCAACAAACACTTTCAACTAGCGATTTAATGTACCGAACTTTTGTTTAAAAGTAACGTTTTCATAACGTATTTCAATACTGTGGTTTGTTTACTACTGTTGGGCAACTTGCAATTGAATGGTGTAAACAGCGCCGACTTTAGGATCACCTGTGACAGCCTGTCACTACGTACCTGTGCCGTGTAGAAACTTTTGATATGATATAGAAGTGTGAAATCTATTAAGTATCGGATCTGGATTGTATTTTCGCACACCAACTATACGTGCATATTGAAGTTGTCATTGCTGAATAGTCAGAGTAGCACTCTTTAGTGATAAATACCAAAGGTTCTGTTCAAAACCTTGTCTACGGCCATACTACGTGGAAAAAGCCGGTTCTCGTCCGATCACCGAAGCAAAGCTGCGTCGGGCATGGTTAGTACTTGAATGGGAGACCGTCTGGGAATACCATGTGCTGTAGACTTTTTGATTTTTTGACCTTTTCATTCTATTTACCCATCATTCATCTTAGTGTCTTTAATCACATACATTCTTAATTCGACGCCACACTCATTCGTTTGGGGTAGTCTCATAGGCAGAGCCTCCAGCGGCAAAAGGCTGGGGAACCGAGACTATCCAAGTCATGATTATCGGCCCTTCCTTTTAATTCCGCTCTAACTCCTCACCAGGTGTCAGCCAATGCAGCAGCCCAACAAACACTTTCAACTAGCGATTTAATGTACCGAACTTCTGTTTAAAAGTAACGTTTTCATAACGTATTTCAATAGTGTGGTTTGTTTACTACTGTTGGGCAACTTGCAATTGAATGGTGTAAACAGCGCCGACTTTAGGATCACCTGTGACAGCCTGTCACTACGTACCTGTGCCGTGTAGAAACTTTTGATATGATATAGAAGTGTGAAATCTATAAAGTATCGGATCTGGATTGTATTTTCGCACACCAACTGTACGTACATATTGAAGTTGTCATTGCTGAATAGTCAGAGTAGCACTTTATGGTGATAAATACCAAAGGTTCTGTTCAAAACCTTGTCTACGGCCATACTACGTGGAAAAAGCCGGTTCTCGTCCGATCACCGAAGCAAAGCTGCGTCGGGCATGGTTAGTACTTGAATGGGAGACCGTCTGGGAATACCATGTGCTGTAGACTTTTTGATTTTTTTGACCTTTTCATTCTATTTACCCATCATTCATCTCGTCATTAATCACATGCATCCTTAATTCGACGCCACACTCATTCGTTTGGGGTAGTCTCATAGGCAGAGCCTCCAGCGGCAAAAGGCTGGGGAACCGAGACTATCCAAGTCATGATTATCGGCCCTTCCTTTTAATTCCGCTCTAACTCCTCACCAGGTGTCAGCCAATGCAGCAGCCCAACAAACACTTTCAACTACCGAACTTCTGTTTAAAAGTAACGTTTTCATAACGTATTTCAATACTGTGGTTTGTTTACTACTGTTGGACAACTTGCAATTGAATGGTGTAAACAGCGCCGACTTTAGGATCACCTGTGACAGCCTGTCAGTTACGTACCTGTGCCGTGTAGAAACTTTTGATATGATATAGAAGTGTGAAATCTATAAAGTATCGGATCTGGATTGTATTTTCGCACACCAACTGTACGTACATATTGAAGTTGTCATTGCTGAATAGTCAGAGTAGCACTTTTTAGTGATAAATACCAAAGGTTCTATTCAAAACCTTGTCTACGGCCATACTACGTGGAAAAAGCCGGTTCTCGTCCGATCACCGAAGCAAAGCTGCGTCGGGCATGGTTAGTACTTGAATGGGAGACCGTCTGGGAATACCATGTGCTGTAGACTTTTTGATTTTTTGACCTTTTCATTCTATTTACCCATCATTCATCTCGTCTTTAATAACATACATTCTTAATTCGACGCCACACTCATTCGTTTGGGGTAGTCTCATAGGCAGAGCCTCCAGCGGCAAAAGGCTGGGGAACCGAGACTATCCAAGTCATGATTATCGGCCCTTCCTTTTAATTCCGCTCTAACTCCTCACCAGGTGTCAGCCAATGCAGCAGCCCAACAAACACTTTCAACTAGCGATTTAATGTACCGAACTTCTGTTTAAAAGTAACGTTTTCATAACGTATTTCAATAGTGTGGTTTGTTTACTACTGTTGGGCAACTTGCAATTGAATGGTGTAAACAGCGCCGACTTTAGGATCACCTGTGACAGCCTGTCACTACGTACCTGTGCCGTGTAGAAACTTTTGATATGATATAGAAGTGTGAAATCTATAAAGTATCGGATCTGGATTGTATTTTCGCACACCAACTATACGTACATATTGAAGTTGTCATTGCTGAATAGTCAGAGTAGCACTCTTTAGTGATAAATACCAAAGGTTCTGTTCAAAACCTTGTCTACGGCCATACTACGTGGAAAAAGCCGGTTCTCGTCCGATCACCGAAGCAAAGCTGCGTCGGGCAAGGTTATAATGGGAGACCGTCTGGGAATACCATGTGCTGTAGACTTTTTGATTTTTTGACCTTTTCATTCTATTTACCCATCATTCATCTTGTCTTTAATCACATACATTCTTAATTCGACGCCACACTCATTCGTTTGGGGTAGTTTCATAGGCAGAGCCTCCAGCGGCAAAAGGCTGGGAAACCGAGACTATCCAAGTCATGATTATCGGCCCTTCCTTTTAATTCCGCTCTAACTCCTCACCAGGTGTCAGCCGATGCAGCAGCCCAACAAACACTTTCAACTAGCGATTTAATGTACCGAACTTCTGTTTAAAAGTAACGTTTTCATAACGTATTTCAATACTGTGGTTTGTTTACTACTGTTGGGCAACTTGCACTTGAATGGTGTAAACAGCGCCGACTTTAGGATCACCTGTGACAGCCTGTCACTACGTACCTGTGCCGTGTAGAAACTTTTGATATATATAGAAGTGTGAAATCTATAAAGTATCGGATCTGGATTGTATTTTCGCACACCAACTAAACGTACATATTGAAGTTGTCATTGCTGAATAGTCAGAGTAGCACTCTTTAGTGATAAATACCAAAGGTTCTGTTCAAAACCTTGTCTACGGCCATACTACGTGGAAAAAGCCGGTTCTCGTCCGATCACCGAAGCAAAGCTGCGTCGGGCATGGTTAGTACTTGAATGGGAGACCGTCTGGGAATACCATGTGCTGTAGACTTTTTGATTTTTTGACCTTTTCATTCTATTTACCCATCATTCATCTCGTCATTAATCACATACATTCTTAATTCGACGCCACACTCATTCGTTTGGGGTAGTCTCATAGGCAGAGCCTCCAGCGGCAAAAGGCTGGGGAACCGACACTACCCAAGTCATGATTATCGGCCCTTCCTTTTAATTCCGCTCTAACTCCTCACCAGGTGTCAGCCAATGCAGCAGCCCAACAAACACTTTCAACTAGCGATTTAATTTACCGAACTTCTGTTTAAAAGTAACGTTTTCATAACGTATTTCAATACTGTGGTTTGTTTACTACTGTTGGACAACTTGCAATTGAATGGTGCAAACAGCGCCGAATTTAGGATCACCTGTGACAGCCTGACACTACGTACCTGTGCCTTGTCTTGTCTTGTCTTGTCTTGTCCATTACTGTACAAAACGCCAGATGTGGCTATACACGTACAGTTCGTCATGCATCACACTTTCAATTTTTCCCTTATTCCACATTGAGATTGACTAGTGATTTAAAAACTGCCACATCTTTTGCTGCTTTTGTGCCGTGTAGAAACTTTTGATATATATAGAAATGTGAAATCTATAAAGTATCGGATCTGGATTGTATTTTCGCACACCAACTGTACGTACATATTGAAATTGTCATTGCTGAATAGTCAGAGTAGCACTTTTTAGTGATAAATACCAAAACTTCTGTTCAAAACCTTGTCTACGGCCATACCACGTGGAAAAAGCCGGTTCTCGTCCGATCACCGAAGCAAAGCTGCGTCGGGCATGGTTAGTACTTGAATGGGAGACCGTCTGGGAATACCATGTGCTGTAGACTTTTTGATTTTTTGACCTTTTCATTCTATTTACCCATCATTCATCTCGTCTTTAATCACATACATTCTTAATTCGCCGCCACACTCATTCGTTTGGGGTAGTCTCATAGGCAGAGCCTCCAGCGGCAAAAGGCTGGGGAACCGAGACTATCCAAGTCATGATTATCGGCCCTTCCTTTTAATTCCGCTCTAACTCCTCACCAGGTGTCAGCCAATGCAGCAGCCCAACAAACACTTTCAACTAGCGATTTAATGTACCGAACTTTTGTTTAAAAGTAACGTTTTCATAACGTATTTCAATACTGTGGTTTGTTTACTACTGTTGGGCAACTTGCAATTGAATGGTGTAAACAGCGCCGACTTTAGGATCACCTGTGACAGCCTGTCACTACGTACCTGTGCCGTGTAGAAACTTTTGATATATATAGAAGTGTGAAATCTATAAAGTATCGGATCTGGATTGTATTTTCGCACACCAACTATACGTACATATTGAAGTTGTCATTGCTGAATAGTCAGAGTAGCACTCTTTAGTGATAAATACCAAAGGTTCTGTTCAAAACCTTGTCTACGGCCATACTACGTGGAAAAAGCCGGTTCTCGTCCATTCACCGAAGCAAAGCTGCGTCGGGCATGGTTAGTAGTTGAATGGGAGACCGTCTGGGAATACCATGTGCTGTAGACTTTTTGATTTTTTGACCTTTTCATTCTATTTACCCATCATTCATCTTGTCTTTAATCACATACATTCTTAATTCGACGCCACACTCATTCGTTTGGGGTAGTTTCATAGGCAGAGCCTCCAGCGGCAAAAGGCTGGGAAACCGAGACTATCCAAGTCATGATTATCGGCCCTTCCTTTTAATTCCGCTCTAACTCCTCACCAGGTGTCAGCCGATGCAGCAGCCCAACAAACACTTTCAACTAGCGATTTAATGTACCGAACTTCTGTTTAAAAGTAACGTTTTCATAACGTATTTCAATACTGTGGTTTGTTTACTACTGTTGGGCAACTTGCACTTGAATGGTGTAAACAGCGCCGACTTTAGGATCACCTGTGACAGCCTGTCACTACGTACCTGTGCCGTGTAGAAACTTTTGATATATATAGAAGTGTGAAATCTATAAAGTATCGGATCTGGATTGTATTTTCGCACACCAACTAAACGTACATATTGAAGTTGTCATTGCTGAATAGTCAGAGTAGCACTCTTTAGTGATAAATACCAAAGGTTCTGTTCAAAACCTTGTCTACGGCCATACTACGTGGAAAAAGCCGGTTCTCGTCCGATCACCGAAGCAAAGCTGCGTCGGGCATGGTTAGTACTTGAATGGGAGACCGTCTGGGAATACCATGTGCTGTAGACTTTTTGATTTTTTGACCTTTTCATTCTATTTACCCATCATTCATCTCGTCATTAATCACATACATTCTTAATTCGACGCCACACTCATTCGTTTGGGGTAGTCTCATAGGCAGAGCCTCCAGCGGCAAAAGGCTGGGGAACCGACACTACCCAAGTCATGATTATCGGCCCTTCCTTTTAATTCCGCTCTAACTCCTCACCAGGTGTCAGCCAATGCAGCAGCCCAACAAACACTTTCAACTAGCGATTTAATTTACCGAACTTCTGTTTAAAAGTAACGTTTTCATAACGTATTTCAATACTGTGGTTTGTTTACTACTGTTGGACAACTTGCAATTGAATGGTGCAAACAGCGCCGAATTTAGGATCACCTGTGACAGCCTGACACTACGTACCTGTGCCTTGTCTTGTCTTGTCTTGTCTTGTCCATTACTGTACAAAACGCCAGATGTGGCTATACACGTACAGTTCGTCATGCATCACACTTTCAATTTTTCCCTTATTCCACATTGAGATTGACTAGTGATTTAAAAACTGCCACATCTTTTGCTGCTTTTGTGCCGTGTAGAAACTTTTGATATATATAGAAATGTGAAATCTATAAAGTATCGGATCTGGATTGTATTTTCGCACACCAACTGTACGTACATATTGAAATTGTCATTGCTGAATAGTCAGAGTAGCACTTTTTAGTGATAAATACCAAAACTTCTGTTCAAAACCTTGTCTACGGCCATACCACGTGGAAAAAGCCGGTTCTCGTCCGATCACCGAAGCAAAGCTGCGTCGGGCATGGTTAGTACTTGAATGGGAGACCGTCTGGGAATACCATGTGCTGTAGACTTTTTGATTTTTTGACCTTTTCATTCTATTTACCCATCATTCATCTCGTCTTTAATCACATACATTCTTAATTCGCCGCCACACTCATTCGTTTGGGGTAGTCTCATAGGCAGAGCCTCCAGCGGCAAAAGGCTGGGGAACCGAGACTATCCAAGTCATGATTATCGGCCCTTCCTTTTAATTCCGCTCTAACTCCTCACCAGGTGTCAGCCAATGCAGCAGCCCAACAAACACTTTCAACTAGCGATTTAATGTACCGAACTTTTGTTTAAAAGTAACGTTTTCATAACGTATTTCAATACTGTGGTTTGTTTACTACTGTTGGGCAACTTGCAATTGAATGGTGTAAACAGCGCCGACTTTAGGATCACCTGTGACAGCCTGTCACTACGTACCTGTGCCGTGTAGAAACTTTTGATATATATAGAAGTGTGAAATCTATAAAGTATCGGATCTGGATTGTATTTTCGCACACCAACTATACGTACATATTGAAGTTGTCATTGCTGAATAGTCAGAGTAGCACTCTTTAGTGATAAATACCAAAGGTTCTGTTCAAAACCTTGTCTACGGCCATACTACGTGGAAAAAGCCGGTTCTCGTCCATTCACCGAAGCAAAGCTGCGTCGGGCATGGTTAGTAGTTGAATGGGAGACCGTCTGGGAATACCATGTGCTGTAGACTTTTTGATTTTTTGACCTTTTCATTCTATTTACCCATCATTCATCTTGTCTTTAATCACATACATTCTTAATTCGACGCCACACTCATTCGTTTGGGGTAGTTTCATAGGCAGAGCCTCCAGCGGCAAAAGGCTGGGAAACCGAGACTATCCAAGTCATGATTATCGGCCCTTCCTTTTAATTCCGCTCTAACTCCTCACCAGGTGTCAGCCGATGCAGCAGCCCAACAAACACTTTCAACTAGCGATTTAATGTACCGAACTTCTGTTTAAAAGTAACGTTTTCATAACGTATTTCAATACTGTGGTTTGTTTACTACTGTTGGGCAACTTGCACTTGAATGGTGTAAACAGCGCCGACTTTAGGATCACCTGTGACAGCCTGTCACTACGTACCTGTGCCGTGTAGAAACTTTTGATATATATAGAAGTGTGAAATCTATAAAGTATCGGATCTGGATTGTATTTTCGCACACCAACTAAACGTACATATTGAAGTTGTCATTGCTGAATAGTCAGAGTAGCACTCTTTAGTGATAAATACCAAAGGTTCTGTTCAAAACCTTGTCTACGGCCATACTACGTGGAAAAAGCCGGTTCTCGTCCGATCACCGAAGCAAAGCTGCGTCGGGCATGGTTAGTACTTGAATGGGAGACCGTCTGGGAATACCATGTGCTGTAGACTTTTTGATTTTTTGACCTTTTCATTCTATTTACCCATCATTCATCTCGTCATTAATCACATACATTCTTAATTCGACGCCACACTCATTCGTTTGTGGTAGTCTCATAGGCAGAGCCTCCAGCGGCAAAAGGCTGGGGAACCGACACTACCCAAGTCATGATTATCGGCCCTTCCTTTTAATTCCGCTCTAACTCCTCACCAGGTGTCAGCCAATGCAGCAGCCCAACAAACACTTTCAACTAGCGATTTAATGTACCGAACTTTTGTTTAAAAGTAACGTTTTCATAACGTATTTCAATACTGTGGTTTGTTTACTACTGTTGGGCAACTTGCAATTGAATGGTGTAAACAGCGCCGACTTTAGGATCACCTGTGACAGCCTGTCACTACGTACCTGTGCCGTGTAGAAACTTTTGATATGATATAGAAGTGTGAAATCTATTAAGTATCGGATCTGGATTGTATTTTCGCACACCAACTATACGTGCATATTGAAGTTGTCATTGCTGAATAGTCAGAGTAGCACTCTTTAGTGATAAATACCAAAGGTTCTGTTCAAAACCTTGTCTACGGCCATACTACGTGGAAAAAGCCGGTTCTCGTCCGATCACCGAAGCAAAGCTGCGTCGGGCATGGTTAGTACTTGAATGGGAGACCGTCTGGGAATACCATGTGCTGTAGACTTTTTGATTTTTTGACCTTTTCATTCTATTTACCCATCATTCATCTTAGTGTCTTTAATCACATACATTCTTAATTCGACGCCACACTCATTCGTTTGGGGTAGTCTCATAGGCAGAGCCTCCAGCGGCAAAAGGCTGGGGAACCGAGACTATCCAAGTCATGATTATCGGCCCTTCCTTTTAATTCCGCTCTAACTCCTCACCAGGTGTCAGCCAATGCAGCAGCCCAACAAACACTTTCAACTAGCGATTTAATAATGTACCGAACTTCTGTTTAAAAGTAACGTTTTCATAACGTATTTCAATAGTGTGGTTTGTTTACTACTGTTGGGCAACTTGCAATTGAATGGTGTAAACAGCGCCGACTTTAGGATCACCTGTGACAGCCTGTCACTACGTACCTGTGCCGTGTAGAAACTTTTGATATGATATAGAAGTGTGAAATCTATAAAGTATCGGATCTGGATTGTATTTTCGCACACCAACTAAACGTACATATTGAAGTTGTCATTGCTGAATAGTCAGAGTAGCACTTTATGGTGATAAATACCAAAGGTTCTGTTCAAAACCTTGTCTACGGCCATACTACGTGGAAAAAGCCGGTTCTCGTCCGATCACCGAAGCAAAGCTGCGTCGGGCATGGTTAGTACTTGAATGGGAGACCGTCTGGGAATACCATGTGCTGTAGACTTTTTGATTTTTTTGACCTTTTCATTCTATTTACCCATCATTCATCTCGTCATTAATCACATGCATCCTTAATTCGACGCCACACTCATTCGTTTGGGGTAGTCTCATAGGCAGAGCCTCCAGCGGCAAAAGGCTGGGGAACCGAGACTATCCAAGTCATGATTATCGGCCCTTCCTTTTAATTCCGCTCTAACTCCTCACCAGGTGTCAGCCAATGCAGCAGCCCAACAAACACTTTCAACTACCGAACTTCTGTTTAAAAGTAACGTTTTCATAACGTATTTCAATACTGTGGTTTGTTTACTACTGTTGGACAACTTGCAATTGAATGGTGTAAACAGCGCCGACTTTAGGATCACCTGTGACAGCCTGTCAGTTACGTACCTGTGCCGTGTAGAAACTTTTGATATGATATAGAAGTGTGAAATCTATAAAGTATCGGATCTGGATTGTATTTTCGCACACCAACTGTACGTACATATTGAAGTTGTCATTGCTGAATAGTCAGAGTAGCACTTTTTAGTGATAAATACCAAAGGTTCTATTCAAAACCTTGTCTACGGCCATACTACGTGGAAAAAGCCGGTTCTCGTCCGATCACCGAAGCAAAGCTGCGTCGGGCATGGTTAGTACTTGAATGGGAGACCGTCTGGGAATACCATGTGCTGTAGACTTTTTGATTTTTTGACCTTTTCATTCTATTTACCCATCATTCATCTCGTCTTTAATCACATACATTCTTAATTCGACGCCACACTCATTCGTTTGGGGTAGTCTCATAGGCAGAGCCTCCAGCGGCAAAAGGCTGGGGAACCGAGACTATCCAAGTCATGATTATCGGCCCTTCCTTTTAATTCCGCTCTAACTCCTCACCAGGTGTCAGCCAATGCAGCAGCCCAACAAACACTTTCAACTAGCGATTTAATGTACCGAACTTTTGTTTAAAAGTAACGTTTTCATAACGTATTTCAATACTGTGGTTTGTTTACTACTGTTGGGCAACTTGCAATTGAATGGTGTAAACAGCGCCGACTTTAGGATCACCTGTGACAGCCTGTCACTACGTACCTGTGCCGTGTAGAAACTTTTGATATGATATAGAAGTGTGAAATCTATAAAGTATCGGATCTGGATTGTATTTTCGCACACCAACTATACGTACATATTGAAGTTGTCATTGCTGAATAGTCAGAGTAGCACTCTTTAGTGATAAATACCAAAGGTTCTGTTCAAAACCTTGTCTACGGCCATACTACGTGGAAAAAGCCGGTTCTCGTCCGATCACCGAAGCAAAGCTGCGTCGGGCATGGTTAGTACTTGAATGGGAGACCGTCTGGGAATACCATGTGCTGTAGACTTTTTGATTTTTTGACCTTTTCATTCTATTTACCCATCATTCATCTTGTCTTTAATCACATACATTCTTAAATCGACGCCACACTCATTCTTTTGGGGTAGTCTCATAGGCAGAGCCTCCAGCGGCAAAAGGCTGGGGAACCGAGACTATCCAAGTCATGATTATCGGCCCTTCCTTTTAATTCCGCTCTAACTCCTCACCAGGTGTCAGCCAATGCAGCAGCCCAACAAACACTTTCAACTAGCGATTTAATGTACCGAACTTTTGTTTAAAAGTAACGTTTTCATAACGTATTTCAATACTGTGGTTTGTTTACTACTGTTGGGCAACTTGCAATTGAATGGTGTAAACAGCGCCGACGTTAGGATCACCTGTGACAGCCTGTCACACCAACTATACGTACATATTGAAGTTGTCATTGCTGAATAGTCAGAGTAGCACTCTTTAGTGATAAATACCAAAGGTTCTGTTCAAAACCTTGTCTACGGCCACACAACGTGGAAAAAGCCGGTTCTCGTCCGATCACCGAAGCAAAGCTGCGTCGGGCATGGTTAGTACTTGAATGGGAGACCGTCTGGGAATACCATGTGCTGTAGACTTTTTGATTTTTTGACCTTTTCATTCTATTTACCCATCATTCATCTCGTCATTAATCACATACATTCTTAATTCGACGCCACACTCATTCGTTTGGGGTAGTCTCATAGGCAGAGCCTCCAGCGGCAAAAGGCTGGGGAACCGAGACTATCCAAGTCATGATTATCGGCCCTTCCTTTTAATTCCGCTCTAACTCCTCACCAGGTGTCAGCCAATGCAGCAGCCCAACAAACACTTTCAACTAGCGATTTAATGTACCGAACTTTTGTTTAAAAGTAACGTTTTCATAACGTATTTCAATACTGTGGTTTGTTTACTACTGTTGGGCAACTTGCAATTGAATGGTGTAAACAGCGCCGACTTTAGGATCACCTGTGACAGCCTGTCACTACGTACCTGTGCCGTGTAGAAACTTTTGATATATATAGAAGTGTGAAATCTATAAAGTATCGGATCTGGATTGTATTTTCGCACACCAACTGTACGTACATATTGAAATTGTCATTGCTGAATAGTCAGAGTAGCACTTTTTAGTGATAAATACCAAAACTTCTGTTCAAAACCTTGTCTACGGCCATACCACGTGGAAAAAGCCGGTTCTCGTCCGATCACCGAAGCAAAGCTGCGTCGGGCATGGTTAGTACTTGAATGGGAGACCGTCTGGGAATACCATGTGCTGTAGACTTTTTGATTTTTTGACCTTTTCATTCTATTTACCCATCATTCATCTCGTCTTTAATCACATACATTCTTAATTCGCCGCCACACTCATTCGTTTGGGGTAGTCTCATAGGCAGAGCCTCCAGCGGCAAAAGGCTGGGGAACCGAGACTATCCAAGTCATGATTATCGGCCCTTCCTTTTAATTCCGCTCTAACTCCTCACCAGGTGTCAGCCAATGCAGCAGCCCAACAAACACTTTCAACTAGCGATTTAATGTACCGAACTTTTGTTTAAAAGTAACGTTTTCATAACGTATTTCAATACTGTGGTTTGTTTACTACTGTTGGGCAACTTGCAATTGAATGGTGTAAACAGCGCCGACTTTAGGATCACCTGTGACAGCCTGTCACTACGTACCTGTGCCGTGTAGAAACTTTTGATATATATAGAAGTGTGAAATCTATAAAGTATCGGATCTGGATTGTATTTTCGCACACCAACTATACGTACATATTGAAGTTGTCATTGCTGAATAGTCAGAGTAGCACTCTTTAGTGATAAATACCAAAGGTTCTGTTCAAAACCTTGTCTACGGCCATACTACGTGGAAAAAGCCGGTTCTCGTCCATTCACCGAAGCAAAGCTGCGTCGGGCATGGTTAGTAGTTGAATGGGAGACCGTCTGGGAATACCATGTGCTGTAGACTTTTTGATTTTTTGACCTTTTCATTCTATTTACCCATCATTCATCTTGTCTTTAATCACATACATTCTTAATTCGACGCCACACTCATTCGTTTGGGGTAGTTTCATAGGCAGAGCCTCCAGCGGCAAAAGGCTGGGAAACCGAGACTATCCAAGTCATGATTATCGGCCCTTCCTTTTAATTCCGCTCTAACTCCTCACCAGGTGTCAGCCGATGCAGCAGCCCAACAAACACTTTCAACTAGCGATTTAATGTACCGAACTTCTGTTTAAAAGTAACGTTTTCATAACGTATTTCAATACTGTGGTTTGTTTACTACTGTTGGGCAACTTGCACTTGAATGGTGTAAACAGCGCCGACTTTAGGATCACCTGTGACAGCCTGTCACTACGTACCTGTGCCGTGTAGAAACTTTTGATATATATAGAAGTGTGAAATCTATAAAGTATCGGATCTGGATTGTATTTTCGCACACCAACTAAACGTACATATTGAAGTTGTCATTGCTGAATAGTCAGAGTAGCACTCTTTAGTGATAAATACCAAAGGTTCTGTTCAAAACCTTGTCTACGGCCATACTACGTGGAAAAAGCCGGTTCTCGTCCGATCACCGAAGCAAAGCTGCGTCGGGCATGGTTAGTACTTGAATGGGAGACCGTCTGGGAATACCATGTGCTGTAGACTTTTTGATTTTTTGACCTTTTCATTCTATTTACCCATCATTCATCTCGTCATTAATCACATACATTCTTAATTCGACGCCACACTCATTCGTTTGTGGTAGTCTCATAGGCAGAGCCTCCAGCGGCAAAAGGCTGGGGAACCGACACTACCCAAGTCATGATTATCGGCCCTTCCTTTTAATTCCGCTCTAACTCCTCACCAGGTGTCAGCCAATGCAGCAGCCCAACAAACACTTTCAACTAGCGATTTAATGTACCGAACTTTTGTTTAAAAGTAACGTTTTCATAACGTATTTCAATACTGTGGTTTGTTTACTACTGTTGGGCAACTTGCAATTGAATGGTGTAAACAGCGCCGACTTTAGGATCACCTGTGACAGCCTGTCACTACGTACCTGTGCCGTGTAGAAACTTTTGATATGATATAGAAGTGTGAAATCTATTAAGTATCGGATCTGGATTGTATTTTCGCACACCAACTATACGTGCATATTGAAGTTGTCATTGCTGAATAGTCAGAGTAGCACTCTTTAGTGATAAATACCAAAGGTTCTGTTCAAAACCTTGTCTACGGCCATACTACGTGGAAAAAGCCGGTTCTCGTCCGATCACCGAAGCAAAGCTGCGTCGGGCATGGTTAGTACTTGAATGGGAGACCGTCTGGGAATACCATGTGCTGTAGACTTTTTGATTTTTTGACCTTTTCATTCTATTTACCCATCATTCATCTTAGTGTCTTTAATCACATACATTCTTAATTCGACGCCACACTCATTCGTTTGGGGTAGTCTCATAGGCAGAGCCTCCAGCGGCAAAAGGCTGGGGAACCGAGACTATCCAAGTCATGATTATCGGCCCTTCCTTTTAATTCCGCTCTAACTCCTCACCAGGTGTCAGCCAATGCAGCAGCCCAACAAACACTTTCAACTAGCGATTTAATAATGTACCGAACTTCTGTTTAAAAGTAACGTTTTCATAACGTATTTCAATAGTGTGGTTTGTTTACTACTGTTGGGCAACTTGCAATTGAATGGTGTAAACAGCGCCGACTTTAGGATCACCTGTGACAGCCTGTCACTACGTACCTGTGCCGTGTAGAAACTTTTGATATGATATAGAAGTGTGAAATCTATAAAGTATCGGATCTGGATTGTATTTTCGCACACCAACTAAACGTACATATTGAAGTTGTCATTGCTGAATAGTCAGAGTAGCACTTTATGGTGATAAATACCAAAGGTTCTGTTCAAAACCTTGTCTACGGCCATACTACGTGGAAAAAGCCGGTTCTCGTCCGATCACCGAAGCAAAGCTGCGTCGGGCATGGTTAGTACTTGAATGGGAGACCGTCTGGGAATACCATGTGCTGTAGACTTTTTGATTTTTTTGACCTTTTCATTCTATTTACCCATCATTCATCTCGTCATTAATCACATGCATCCTTAATTCGACGCCACACTCATTCGTTTGGGGTAGTCTCATAGGCAGAGCCTCCAGCGGCAAAAGGCTGGGGAACCGAGACTATCCAAGTCATGATTATCGGCCCTTCCTTTTAATTCCGCTCTAACTCCTCACCAGGTGTCAGCCAATGCAGCAGCCCAACAAACACTTTCAACTACCGAACTTCTGTTTAAAAGTAACGTTTTCATAACGTATTTCAATACTGTGGTTTGTTTACTACTGTTGGACAACTTGCAATTGAATGGTGTAAACAGCGCCGACTTTAGGATCACCTGTGACAGCCTGTCAGTTACGTACCTGTGCCGTGTAGAAACTTTTGATATGATATAGAAGTGTGAAATCTATAAAGTATCGGATCTGGATTGTATTTTCGCACACCAACTGTACGTACATATTGAAGTTGTCATTGCTGAATAGTCAGAGTAGCACTTTTTAGTGATAAATACCAAAGGTTCTATTCAAAACCTTGTCTACGGCCATACTACGTGGAAAAAGCCGGTTCTCGTCCGATCACCGAAGCAAAGCTGCGTCGGGCATGGTTAGTACTTGAATGGGAGACCGTCTGGGAATACCATGTGCTGTAGACTTTTTGATTTTTTGACCTTTTCATTCTATTTACCCATCATTCATCTCGTCTTTAATAACATACATTCTTAATTCGACGCCACACTCATTCGTTTGGGGTAGTCTCATAGGCAGAGCCTCCAGCGGCAAAAGGCTGGGGAACCGAGACTATCCAAGTCATGATTATCGGCCCTTCCTTTTAATTCCGCTCTAACTCCTCACCAGGTGTCAGCCAATGCAGCAGCCCAACAAACACTTTCAACTAGCGATTTAATGTACCGAACTTCTGTTTAAAAGTAACGTTTTCATAACGTATTTCAATAGTGTGGTTTGTTTACTACTGTTGGGCAACTTGCAATTGAATGGTGTAAACAGCGCCGACTTTAGGATCACCTGTGACAGCCTGTCACTACGTACCTGTGCCGTGTAGAAACTTTTGATATGATATAGAAGTGTGAAATCTATAAAGTATCGGATCTGGATTGTATTTTCGCACACCAACTATACGTACATATTGAAGTTGTCATTGCTGAATAGTCAGAGTAGCACTCTTTAGTGATAAATACCAAAGGTTCTGTTCAAAACCTTGTCTACGGCCATACTACGTGGAAAAAGCCGGTTCTCGTCCGATCACCGAAGCAAAGCTGCGTCGGGCAAGGTTATAATGGGAGACCGTCTGGGAATACCATGTGCTGTAGACTTTTTGATTTTTTGACCTTTTCATTCTATTTACCCATCATTCATCTCGTCTTTAATCACATACATTCTTAATTCGACGCCACACTCATTCGTTTGGGGTAGTCTCATAGGCAGAGCCTCCAGCGGCAAAAGGCTGGGGAACCGAGACTATCCAAGTCATGATTATCGGCCCTTCCTTTTAATTCCGCTCTAACTCCTCACCAGGTGTCAGCCAATGCAGCAGCCCAACAAACACTTTCAACTAGCGATTTAATGTACCGAACTTTTGTTTAAAAGTAACGTTTTCATAACGTATTTCAATACTGTGGTTTGTTTACTACTGTTGGGCAACTTGCAATTGAATGGTGTAAACAGCGCCGACTTTAGGATCACCTGTGACAGCCTGTCACTACGTACCTGTGCCGTGTAGAAACTTTTGATATGATATAGAAGTGTGAAATCTATAAAGTATCGGATCTGGATTGTATTTTCGCACACCAACTATACGTACATATTGAAGTTGTCATTGCTGAATAGTCAGAGTAGCACTCTTTAGTGATAAATACCAAAGGTTCTGTTCAAAACCTTGTCTACGGCCATACTACGTGGAAAAAGCCGGTTCTCGTCCGATCACCGAAGCAAAGCTGCGTCGGGCATGGTTAGTACTTGAATGGGAGACCGTCTGGGAATACCATGTGCTGTAGACTTTTTGATTTTTTGACCTTTTCATTCTATTTACCCATCATTCATCTTGTCTTTAATCACATACATTCTTAAATCGACGCCACACTCATTCTTTTGGGGTAGTCTCATAGGCAGAGCCTCCAGCGGCAAAAGGCTGGGGAACCGAGACTATCCAAGTCATGATTATCGGCCCTTCCTTTTAATTCCGCTCTAACTCCTCACCAGGTGTCAGCCAATGCAGCAGCCCAACAAACACTTTCAACTAGCGATTTAATGTACCGAACTTTTGTTTAAAAGTAACGTTTTCATAACGTATTTCAATACTGTGGTTTGTTTACTACTGTTGGGCAACTTGCAATTGAATGGTGTAAACAGCGCCGACGTTAGGATCACCTGTGACAGCCTGTCACACCAACTATACGTACATATTGAAGTTGTCATTGCTGAATAGTCAGAGTAGCACTCTTTAGTGATAAATACCAAAGGTTCTGTTCAAAACCTTGTCTACGGCCACACAACGTGGAAAAAGCCGGTTCTCGTCCGATCACCGAAGCAAAGCTGCGTCGGGCATGGTTAGTACTTGAATGGGAGACCGTCTGGGAATACCATGTGCTGTAGACTTTTTGATTTTTTGACCTTTTCATTCTATTTACCCATCATTCATCTCGTCATTAATCACATACATTCTTAATTCGACGCCACACTCATTCGTTTGGGGTAGTCTCATAGGCAGAGCCTCCAGCGGCAAAAGGCTGGGGAACCGAGACTATCCAAGTCATGATTATCGGCCCTTCCTTTTAATTCCGCTCTAACTCCTCACCAGGTGTCAGCCAATGCAGCAGCCCAACAAACACTTTCAACTAGCGATTTAATGTACCGAACTTTTGTTTAAAAGTAACGTTTTCATAACGTATTTCAATACTGTGGTTTGTTTACTACTGTTGGGCAACTTGCAATTGAATGGTGTAAACAGCGCCGACTTTAGGATCACCTGTGACAGCCTGTCACTACGTACCTGTGCCGTGTAGAAACTTTTGATATATATAGAAGTGTGAAATCTATAAAGTATCGGATCTGGATTGTATTTTCGCACACCAACTATACGTACATATTGAAGTTGTCATTGCTGAATAGTCAGAGTAGCACTCTTTAGTGATAAATACCAAAGGTTCTGTTCAAAACCTTGTCTACGGCCATACTACGTGGAAAATGCCGGTTCTCGTCCATTCACCGAAGCAAAGCTGCGTCGGGCATGGTTAGTACTTGAATGGGAGACCGTCTGGGAATACCATGTGCTGTAGACTTTTTGATTTTTTGACCTTTTCATTCTATTTACCCATCATTCATCTTGTCTTTAATCACATACATTCTTAATTCGACGCCACACTCATTCGTTTGGGGTAGTTTCATAGGCAGAGCCTCCAGCGGCAAAAGGCTGGGGAACCGAGACTATCCAAGTCATGATTATCGGCCCTTCCTTTTAATTCCGCTCTAACTCCTCACCAGGTGTCAGCCAATGCAGCAGCCCAACAAACACTTTCAACTAGCGATTTAATGTACCGAACTTTTGTTTAAAAGTAACGTTTTCATAACGTATTTCAATACTGTGGTTTGTTTACTACTGTTGGGCAACTTGCAATTGAATGGTGTAAACAGCGCCGACTTTAGGATCACCTGTGACAGCCTGTCACTACGTACCTGTGCCGTGTAGAAACTTTTGATATGATATAGAAGTGTGAAATCTATAAAGTATCGGATCTGGATTGTATTTTCGCACACCAACTATACGTACATATTGAAGTTGTCATTGCTGAATAGTCAGAGTAGCACTCTTTAGTGATAAATACCAAAGGTTCTGTTCAAAACCTTGTCTACGGCCATACTACCTGGAAAAAGCCGGTTCTCGTCCGATCACCGAAGCAAAGCTGCGTCGGGCATGGTTAGTACTTGAATGGGAGACCGTCTGGGAATACCATGTGCTGTAGACTTTTTGATTTTTTGACCTTTTCATTCTATTTACCCATCATTCATCTCGTCATTAATCACATACATTCTTAATTCGACGCCACACTCATTCGTTTGGGGTAGTCTCATAGGCAGAGCCTCCAGCGGCAAAAGGCTGGGGAACCGAGACTATCCAAGTCATGATTATCGGCCCTTCCTTTTAATTCCGCTCTAACTCCTCACCAGGTGTCAGCCAATGCAGCAGCCCAACAAACACTTTCAACTAGCGATTTAATGTACCGAACTTTTGTTTAAAAGTAACGTTTTCATAACGTATTTCAATACTGTGGTTTGTTTACTACTGTTGGGCAACTTGCAATTGAATGGTGTAAACAGCGCCGACTTTAGGATCACCTGTGACAGCCTGTCACTACGTACCTGTGCCGTGTAGAAACTTTTGATATGATATAGAAGTGTGAAATCTATAAAGTATCGGATCTGGATTGTATTTTCGCACACCAACTATACGTACATATTGAAGTTGTCATTGCTGAATAGTCAGAGTAGCACTCTTTAGTGATAAATACCAAAGGTTCTGTTCAAAACCTTGTCTACGGCCATACTACGTGGAAAAAGCCGGTTCTCGTCCGATCACCGAAGCAAAGCTGCGTCGGGCATGGTTAGTACTTGAATGGGAGACCGTCTGGGAATACCATGTGCTGTATACTTTTTGATTTTTTGACCTTTTCATTCTATTTACCCATCATTCATCTTGTCTTTAATCACATACATTCTTAATTCGACGCCACACTCATTCGTTTGGGGTAGTCTCATAGGCAGAGCCTCCAGCGGCAAAAGGCTGGGGAACCGAGACTATCCAAGTCATGATTATCGGCCCTTCCTTTTAATTCCGCTCTAACTCCTCACCAGGTGTCAGCCAATGCAGCAGCCCAACAAACACTTTCAACTAGCGATTTAATGTACCGAACTTCTGTTTAAAAGTAACGTTTTCATAACGTATTTCAATAGTGTGGTTTGTTTACTACTGTTGGGCAACTTGCAATTGAATGGTGTAAACAGCGCCGACTTTAGGATCACCTGTGACAGCCTGTCACTACGTACCTGTGCCGTGTAGAAACTTTTGATATGATATAGAAGTGTGAAATCTATAAAGTATCGGATCTGGATTGTATTTTCGCACACCAACTGTACGTACATATTGAAGTTGTCATTGCTGAATAGTCAGAGTAGCACTTTATGGTGATAAATACCAAAGGTTCTGTTCAAAACCTTCTCTACGGCCATACTACGTGGAAAAAGCCGGTTCTCGTCCGATCACCGAAGCAAAGCTGCGTCGGGCATGGTTAGTACTTGAATGGGAGACCGTCTGGGAATACCATGTGCTGTAGACTTTTTGATTTTTTGACCTTTTCATTCTATTTACCCATCATTCATCTCGTCATTAATCACATGCATTCTTAATTCGACGCCACACTCATTCGTTTGGGGTAGTCTCATAGGCAGAGCCTCCAGCGGCAAAAGGCTGGTGAACCGAGACTATCCAAGTCATGATTATCGGCCCTTCCTTTTAATTCCGCTCTAACTCCTCACCAGGTGTCAGCCAATGCAGCAGCCCAACAAACACTTTCAACTACCGAACTTCTGTTTAAAAGTAACGTTTTCATAACGTATTTCAATACTGTGGTTTGTTTACTACTGTTGGGCAACTTGCAATTGAATGGTGTAAACAGCGCCGACTTTAGGATCACCTGTGACAGCCTGTCACTACTACGTACCTGTGCCGTGTAGAAACTTTTGATATGATATAGAAGTGTGAAATCTATAAAGTATCGGATCTGGATTGTATTTTCGCACACCAACTGTACGTACATATTGAAGTTGTCATTGCTGAATAGTCAGAGTAGCACTTTATGGTGATAAATACCAAAGGTTCTGTTCAAAACCTTGTCTACGGCCATACTACCTGGAAAAAGCCGGTTCTCGTCCGATCACCGAAGCAAAGCTGCGTCGGGCATGGTTAGTACTTGAATGGGAGACCGTCTGGGAATACCATGTGCTGTAGACTTTTTGATTTTTTGACCTTTTCATTCTATTTACCCATCATTCATCTCGTCATTAATCACATGCATTCTTAATTCGACGCCACACTCATTCGTTTGGGGTAGTCTCATAGGCAGAGCCTCCAGCGGCAAAAGGCTGGGGAACCGAGACTATCCAAGTCATGATTATCGGCCCTTCCTTTTAATTCCGCTCTAACTCCTCGCCAGGTGTCAGCCAATGCAGCAGCCCAACAAACACTTTCAACTACCGAACTTCTGTTTAAAAGTAACGTTTTCATAACGTATTTCAATACTGTGGTTTGTTTACTACTGTTGGACAACTTGCAATTGAATGGTGTAAACAGCGCCGACTTTAGGATCACCTGTGACAGCCTGTCAGTTACGTACCTGTGCCGTGTAGAAACTTTTGATATGATATAGAAGTGTGAAATCTATAAAGTATCGGATCTGGATTGTATTTTCGCACACCAACTGTACGTACATATTGAAGTTGTCATTGCTGAATAGTCAGAGTAGCACTTTTTAGTGATAAATACCAAAGGTTCTATTCAAAACCTTGTCTACGGCCATACTACGTGGAAAAAGCCGGTTCTCGTCCGATCACCGAAGCAAAGCTGCGTCGGGCATGGTTAGTACTTGAATGGGAGACCGTCTGGGAATACCATGTGCTGTAGACTTTTTGATTTTTTGACCTTTTCATTCTATTTACCCATCATTCATCTCGTCTTTAATCACATACATTCTTAATTCGACGCCACACTCATTCGTTTGGGGTAGTCTCATAGGCAGAGCCTCCAGCGGCAAAAGGCTGGTGAACCGAGACTATCCAAGTCATGATTATCGGCCCTTCCTTTTAATTCCGCTCTAACTCCTCACCAGGTGTCAGCCAATGCAGCAGCCCAACAAACACTTTCAACTAGCGATTTAATGTACCGAACTTTTGTTTAAAAGTAACGTTTTCATAACGTATTTCAATACTGTGGTTTGTTTACTACTGTTGGGCAACTTGCAATTGAATGGTGTAAACAGCGCCGACTTTAGGATCACCTGTGACAGCCTGTCACTACGTACCTGTGCCGTGTAGAAACTTTTGATATGATATAGAAGTGTGAAATCTATAAAGTATCGGATCTGGATTGTATTTTCGCACACCAACTATACGTACATATTGAAGTTGTCATTGCTGAATAGTCAGAGTAGCACTCTTTAGTGATAAATACCAAAGGTTCTGTTCAAAACCTTGTCTACGGCCATACTACGTGGAAAAAGCCGGTTCTCGTCCGATCACCGAAGCAAAGCTGCGTCGGGCATGGTTAGTACTTGAATGGGAGACCGTCTGGGAATACCATGTGCTGTATACTTTTTGATTTTTTGACCTTTTCATTCTATTTACCCATCATTCATCTTGTCTTTAATCACATACATTCTTAAATCGACGCCACACTCATTCTTTTGGGGTAGTCTCATAGGCAGAGCCTCCAGCGGCAAAAGGCTGGGGAACCGAGACTATCCAAGTCATGATTATCGGCCCTTCCTTTTAATTCCGCTCTAACTCCTCACCAGGTGTCAGCCAATGCAGCAGCCCAACAAACACTTTCAACTAGCGATTTAATGTACCGAACTTCTGTTTAAAAGTAACGTTTTCATAACGTATTTCAATACTGTGGTTTGTTTACTACTGTTGGGCAACTTGCAATTGAATGGTGTAAACAGCGCCGACTTTAGGATCACCTGTGACAGCCTGTCACTACGTACCTGTGCCGTGTAGAAACTTTTGATATGATATAGAAGTGTGAAATCTATAAAGTATCGGATCTGGATTGTATTTTCGCACACCAACTGTACGTACATATTGAAGTTGTCATTGCTGAATAGTCAGAGTAGCACTTTATGGTGATAAATACCAAAGGTTCTGTTCAAAACCTTGTCTACGGCCATACTACGTGGAAAAAGCCGGTTCTCGTCCGATCACCGAAGCAAAGCTGCGTCGGGCATGGTTAGTACTTGAATGGGAGACCGTCTGGGAATACCATGTGCTGTAGACTTTTTGATTTTTTGACCTTTTCATTCTATTTACCCATCATTCATCTCGTCATTAATCACATGCATTCTTAATTCGACGCCACACTCATTCGTTTGGGGTAGTCTCATAGGCAGAGCCTCCAGCGGCAAAAGGCTGGGGAACCGAGACTATCCAAGTCATGATTATCGGCCCTTCCTTTTAATTCCGCTCTAACTCCTCGCCAGGTGTCAGCCAATGCAGCAGCCCAACAAACACTTTCAACTACCGAACTTCTGTTTAAAAGTAACGTTTTCATAACGTATTTCAATACTGTGGTTTGTTTACTACTGTTGGACAACTTGCAATTGAATGGTGTAAACAGCGCCGACTTTAGGATCACCTGTGACAGCCTGTCAGTTACGTACCTGTGCCGTGTAGAAACTTTTGATATGATATAGAAGTGTGAAATCTATAAAGTATCGGATCTGGATTGTATTTTCGCACACCAACTGTACGTACATATTGAAGTTGTCATTGCTGAATAGTCAGAGTAGCACTTTTTAGTGATAAATACCAAAGGTTTTGTTCAAAACCTTGTCTATGGCCATACTACGTGGAAAAAG
Organism: Glandiceps talaboti; assembly: GCF_964340395.1. Classification (NCBI taxonomy): domain Eukaryota; kingdom Metazoa; phylum Hemichordata; class Enteropneusta; family Spengelidae; genus Glandiceps; species Glandiceps talaboti. Next base: position 5,754,995 of record NC_135560.1, on the reverse strand, counting down.
CCGGTTCTCGTCCGATCACCGAAGCAAAGCTGCGTCGGGCATGGTTAGTACTTGAATGGGAGACCGTCTGGGAATACCATGTGCTGAAGACTTTTTGATTTTTTGACCTTTTCATTCTATTTACCCATCATTCATCTCGTCATTAATCACATGCATTCTTAATTCGACGCCACACTCATTCGTTTGGGGTAGTCTCATAGGCAGAGCCTCCAGCGGCAAAAGGCTGGGGAACCGAGACTATCCAAGTCATGATTATCGGCCCTTCCTTTTAATTCCGCTCTAACTCCTCGCCAGGTGTCAGCCAATGCAGCAGCCCAACAAACACTTTCAACTAGCGATTTAATGTACCGAACTTTTGTTTAAAGTAACGTTTTCATAACGTATTTCAATACTGTGGTTTGTTTACTACTGTTGGGCAACTTGCAATTGAATGGTGTAAACAGCGCCGACTTTAGGATCACCTGTGACAGCCTGTCACTACGTACCTGTGCCGTGTAGAAACTTTTGATATGATATAGAAGTGTGAAATCTATAAAGTATCGGATCTGGATTGTATTTTCGCACACCAACTGTACGTACATATTGAAGTTGTCATTGCTGAATAGTCAGAGTAGCACTTTTTAGTGATAAATACCAAAGGTTCTGTTCAAAACCTTGTGGAAAAAGCCGGTTCTCGTCCGATCAACGAAGCAAAGCTGCGTCGGGCATGGTTAGTACTTGAATGGGAGACCGTCTGGGAATACCATGTGCTGTAGACTTTTTGATTTTTTGACCTTTTCATTGTAAATTTTGCTGTTTTTTTTTGTTTTTGCTGATGATGGGGATATAAATTGAAGATCTTTGACCAATATAAAAATAGTGGTCTTATTGCTAGGCATATTTGCATACACTTATTTGAATGTTTGCTCACTGGTCTAAGAATTCCTGTTGTTATCTTTGTGAAATACACCACCATTTTGCTGTTGCTATGGGCGTGGTCATGGTTGCTAGGGATATTTGCATACATCTTTTTAAATGGTTACTCACCTACCAGATGATGTTGTTATTTGACCAAAATATACTGCCATTTGGTTGTTGCTAAGGGTGTTGTCATGGTTGCTAGGGCCAATTGTGTCAAAATTGTGTGAAAGTCTGCAGAATAACACTTCTTGAAACATCTTGCCAAGTTTCAGTCTCAAGTACTTTTTGAGACAGACGTTTTTGACCAAAATTAACCTTTTTACACCTTCTTTGCATATCACTTATGAGGTTATTATGTGCTTAGTATTTCTTCATATATACACCCCCAGATGCATCCAATTAGATGTCAGCCCAATCTGCACAGTAGTTTTTGAATTAAAGATTTTTGACCAAAAAGACACAATTTTATACCTGATTTGCATATCACTGATGGGATCATCAAGCATGTAGTGAACAATTCTTAATCTAAACACCCCTAACAATGTTCCCACCAAATTTCAGACCAATCTGCCCACTAGTTTTTTTAGTTTGAATTTTTTGACCGAAAGTCACATTTTCTGACCCCGAATCACACATCGGTGGTAAGATCATCTTGAATTGAACAATTTCTCAACTAGACACCCAAGGTAATATACCCACCAAATATCATGGCAATTGGTCCAGCAGTTTTTGACTTTAAGTTGTTTACAGATAGACAGACAGACAGAGACACTTTGCCATGCCTGTAGCACACTACTGAACCTTATCAGTTCAGTTGTGCTAATAAAGAATACTTTTTATAGGATAGACAAATTAATACAGTTCTATAGTTCAAATAAATGTAATATTTGATGGAACTACGTTCAGTAGATTAATACTGTTTTACTAGTTTTGAGCGCAGGGAGCCCAGGAACTGTGTTACTTACAAACAAACAAACAAACCAATCAACAAACAAACAAATATGCATGGATTAATGGAATATTTTAAACTCATGGATAACTATCTATCCACATGTACTTATGTATATACAGGCATGTGTGGTTTGTGTGGATGAGTATATATAGAAACATCGTACATTATTTCAACAGTATACAGGCCCATGATATCAAAATGGTAATAGGTAGGATAGGTTAATACAGTTATATGACAATTACAGAGTACTTCCTCTATGCATTCCATTACATGTCGGTAATATTCAGAAGAGAAAATCACACAGGACACCTTATGTTAATCAAGGAGTTTGTTATTAATATGGTAACCACAAACAATAAATATGAAATATGAATTAAAATACAACATAATTACATGAATATAGAAATGAAGTCTGTACACATAAAGAAGATTTCTGTTATTTTAAAATTGAAATGGTAGTAAAAAACAACAACACGTTACTACAAAGTTCAAATCAGCATAGAAAATTACTTGTAATGATTTTGTTATTTGAAATGTACTGACGAGAAAGAGAGCTAAAAAGTTGCAATAAGAAGTATTCTGAGCTGTATCTTGAAGCCAGGATGTAAACATATCAATAAACATGCATTCCTTTTCCCATGTTAATATTTGTATTACACAGGAAATGGTAGCCTGTTTACTGTGTGGCTGTGTTTATTGATAGCTCTCATGTCCACTGAGGAAAAGTTAAGGGCTAGTGAAGTATTACCCCGGTAACCCAGCCTCCGGTTTACTATAATGGACACAAACTAAATATATTGTTCTTCAAAGTGGTAGATTACACAACTGGGTGATAGTGGTTCCTCTGTTGTGTGATTCACCCTCTGATCAAGATAGTGTCTACGTTGGAAGTCTCAAAACAGCACTGCAATTTCATAGAACCCTAAATAAACTAGTTTTCAGAGACATCTCTCTACTGAGACTATAATTAAACCGAAGTCCATTCGATGTATCAACATGTTACAACAATAGTTTTAGTTTGTGTCTATCTTAATCGTAGATCGAAGGCTCAATTACCAGAGTCATAACAGCTCAATGCAGGAAACAGATAAAGGAAACATACATTTAGTTAACGTTTCCATCTAGTGCTGAAATAATTTTGTGACTTCAAATTTCATTTTCTAGACTGACATGATGTTTGTAGTAAGTTCATGACATGCTGCCAGGAGTTATAAGGAACACCTTTATACAAGATTTAGTTAACAAAAGGAAAATATGTTGACCTTCATTTGATAAGGTGGTAAATATATGCACCATACTTCAGATAGGTTTTGATCTGTATTAGTCCATCTAAAGTATTCAAAGATTTTTATGATGATATCAGATTTTAATTGCAACTATCATACATAGGAGTTGTCTGTTCAGAATGTTTTTTCAAGTCAAAGATTTGAAATGACGGGTGGGTCAGTTAGTTCGAAAAAAAATGAAAAAAGCAACTGAGTATCAACCCCAGGCGGAGGCTCAATAATGCAGTAACCAATAACATTAGAAACAGAAACTTTTTGAAATGTGTAAAAGTTAGTAATATTAGATGTACATAATAATGCTATATGTGTCATGACAAAAAAAATAGTGTACACCAAATTAATAAAATTTGTTAGTTTATGCAATCATTTTGGAGTTACATTACATGTATAAATATTCATACTGTATGCAAAAACCATACATAAGTGAGTTAATAAATGCATGAATATTCAATCCAACAAAAGTTAATTTATGCAAAATATGCAAATAATATGCAAATTATGTGAAGTAACAATATTATTGTGGGTACGTTGCTATCATAGTATCAATCATGATTCTGTGGGAATAATTTTTACAGAGTTTCAAAACTAAACATCTTAGGGTGTTTGTACACAACCTTGATTCTTGTTAGATACTTAGAATCACATGTAACACTTCAGAAAAAGTTCATGCAATGATTTGAAACTCTGACTCAGTATACTCCTTTCAAGTATAAGGTACGGTATATCACAGTCGGATATATCAATGCACTGTGTGATGTACACTTTGTTAGTTAAGTTGCCATTTTTCCAAGTATTACAAGCTGCCCCCGATATTTTGCAATATATTGTGCATGATAGTTTGCTTCATAATCAAAATGTATATTGTGTATTCCTTTATATCCTAAACACAGGCTTTATTGACATCATTGCATATTGGATATCATATGAAAATTGAGAGCCTGCAATCTGCAACTTCTCAATGCCTGCAATCTGCAATCTCTGTCTGCAAACCCATGAGTTAGGCCATACCAATTACTATGTCAGCCCCACTCTCTCTGATCTTGCAGAATGAAATGTGGATAACTTTAATCTAATTTTGATTTCTATGTCAACAGTTTATGTGGAGATTTTCAAATTCTTTTTGTACGTTTTTTGACTTCCCTGATTTCAAACTTCTCAGTTGAGCTGGCGAATCTTTCAGTTTATACATTTTTGAAATGTACATTTCCGTAAAGTCTTCAAGAGTGAACCAGACGTGACATGAGGTAGCACAGATACATAATATTACCTGTCAAATACTGAAATCAGTCAGTCTTTGAATTTTTTGCTGGATTAACGATAAAATAAATAACGTCAGAAACTGACAATATTTATGTCATTGCTGTTAAATGCAATATTACCATAACAACAGAAATTATGCCATTCACAACTGCAACCATGCACAAGATTGACCTGGTAAAAAGGAAGAACTTCTCTATCAATGACTTTTTTTCAAAGTTTGGAGAGGTAGTTTTATGTATCAGCATATTTCAAACTTGCTGACATGATTTATATAATTCCTGGTTTGACAGGTACTGGAATACGGCCATCAAAAAGTCAAACTGACTGGTGCTCTTTAGGAAACCTTGACAAAAAGACATTCGTTTGGTCAAAAGTACCTTTACCAAAAAATGCTTGGTGGAAAACTGTACACTGACAGTGTCCTCTGAGTTGAAAAATGTCATGGAAACTGAATAGGTCTTCAAAGTATCTGTGATTGTGACAAAAACTGATATGTAATTATAACATGGTAATACTAAGACCAATATGGCCTCTTCAAATATGATTTATGATGGGGCGTGTAAACAACAAGAAAATCCAATGTGGCCTCTCCAAATATAATAACAATGGCATGTAAATGAAAAGAAAATCCAATATGGCCTCCAGTATAGTTAAAATGGGTATGTAAACTTTAAAAAAATCCATTGTGGCCTCAAGTATAGTTAAAATGGGTATGTAAACTAAAAAGATTCCAATGTGGCCTCAAGTATAGTTAAAATGGGTATGTAAACTAAAAAAAATCCAATGTGGCCTCAAGTATAAGTAGTTAAAATGGGTATGTAAAAAAAAATCCTAACATGGCCTCTGCAAGTATTTTCACATTTATATTTGTAACACAAATTTCTATATGATGTTTGTTTCAATAAATGCTGTACCAATTTCATTTGGTAAAGTTCATCAAAATACTGAATTCGTTAAAAAAGCATACAACATATCTATAATTATGCAGCATCTTAGTTTTGTTTTATTTTCATCTGTTATAGACACCATTTTGGAAGCCACTTGAACAAAAAATCTCAACAAAAAAACAAAACAAACTATAAGTTCATGAAAAAAACATGAATGGCAAAAAATTGATCAACAGGTTGTACTTTGCAATCTTTCAACTACAAGCATGCAGGGAGGTGAAAATTAAATAAAGATGCAGATTTAAAAACAATATGTAAATTTGTAAATTGGTTTTAAAAAAATTACAAAATGTAATTTCTTGATGTATCTTGTTTTGTTCTATTTCAATAACCACTGCAAAAAAAAAATCATCAGATTTAATTTTAGAAAATGGGAAATGAAATGTAAGGTATAACACCTTGAGAACTGTGTTGAAAATTTCATTCATTGCAAACTTCAACAAATCTGACAATAACAATTCCTCACTAATCTGAGATTTCCATTTCATTAAATAAGTGATACTGTCATCAGGAAGTCATGCACAGACTTGACACTCAAAATACCCCCCCCCCCCCCTCCAAGTACTGGGTGTAAGAATAAGAGAACTGTCCTTGCAAATCAGACCAGGAAATCCAACACATGCAATTCAAAAAAGAAACAAAATTGAAGGCATCTGCTTAACAAACAATCAAAGAATATTTTAGCAATGGTCCTAAACTTTGTAGTTTATAGCCGTCACTTGGTTAATCTTGACTATCTCCTCTCAACACATGCTTTGGAAATCATATTCAATATTTTACTTTACTGAAGCATGGCCAGATATACTAAATTCTTACTGGATTTAAATCTACCCACTGTGACAGATGACATCTGATTCAGTAGTGTCACCATGCAATGTGAGTATCAATGAATTGGTGTCAGTACACAGAATTAGCCAATCACAAAGAGAAACAGTACAAAGGGTTAGCCAATCACAGAGGGAATCAGTTAGCCAATCGCAGAGGGAAACAGTACACAGAGTTAACCAATCACAGAGGGAAACAGTACACAGAGTTAACCAATCACAGAGGGAGACAGTACACAGTTACCCAATCACAGAGGGAAACAGTACACAGAGTTAACCAATCACAGAGGGAGACAGTACACAGAGTTAACCAATCACAGAGGGAAACAGTACACAGAGTTAGCCAATCACAGAGGGAAACAGTACACAGAGTTAGCCAATCACAGAGGGAAACAGTACACAGAGTTAGCCAATCACAGAGGGAAACAGTACACAGAGTTAACCAATCACAGAGGGAAACAGTACACAGAGTTAGCCAATCACAGAGGGAAACAGTACACAGAGTTAACCAATCACAGAGGGAAACAGTACACAGAGTTACCCAATCACAGAGGGAAACAGTACACAGAGTTAACCAATCACAGAGGGAAACAGTACACAGAGTTACCCAATCACAGAGGGAAACAGTACACAGAGTTACCCAATCACAGAGGGAGACAGTACACAGAGTTACCCAATCACAGAGGGAGACAGTACACAGAGTTAACCAATCACAGAGTTACCCAATCACAGAGGGAGACAGTACACAGAGTTACCCAATCACAGAGGGAAACAGTACACAGAGTTAGCCAATCACAGAGGGAGACAGTACACAGAGTTACCCAATCACAGAGGGAAACATTTGCTGGTTGACTTTCTTGTATTTTAGTGGGTTGAGCCATTGCTGTTTGAAAATGTTATCTAATTTTGGGCTTGAATACTGAACTGTTCATTGATTTGCTAAACAAGAGTTGAGAAGATAATAGTCAAGCTAAGCAATTGAAAGTTCTAAGCTATGAACTTTGAAAACAAAGTGTAATTCATCTTTAGTTAACACATTTTATAAGTGAGGATCTATTACATACAACATACTTCAATTGTTACTTGATTAGTCAGGACAATTTCTGTCTTCTATTGTCAGGTATCTATATACAAGCCAAAATGTTCTCTGAGCCCACTTCTTAGCTGCCATCACAGACAGTTTTTTTTCCTTGTATGTGCTGCCATAGATAAAGTTATGTATACTGAATAGATGTTCTGTAGTTAGGGTTTTCATGCATGCATTCCTGACAACTATGTACCTTTTTTTAAGTAGTAATTAACATGCAGTTCATGTAATAAACAACACAAGAAAACCAGTGCCAGCTGGTTCTCTACAAAAGTTTTCAACTTTCAAATACTTCACTAAATAAAGTTTGGAGTTCCAAATACCAATAAATAAAAGTAGTAGACATCCCTGAAAAACAAGTTAAAAGGTATGTAATTGTTTTTAAAGCAAGCTTATCCAATAAGACACAGTAGCTGTCACTTTTTGTGGTACTTTTGTTCCACATTGTAAGGCAACTAAAACTATGTGGTTCTAACTACATTTCAATTTGATCAAGTTCAACATACGGACTAAAACTACCATTGTCGTAGATGATGTATTGCTAATACACAGTCATGATAAAGAATCTGTGTGTTCGTATATCACATCTGGTATTGTTGTCTAAGTGACTGCAAACATCAGTGAAAAATAAATTCATGCCAATATGTCATTATATCAAGTCTATGGAAATATAATCCAACAATAATAAAGCATTTCAACCACATTTTTATCACTAGGAATAAGTACTAAAAAGTATCAGCTACTGTGCCATTCAAAATGAGACATGGATATTTGACAAGTATTGGCTTTCCGATGATAAAAATAACCAAAACAAACCATTTTCTGCAATAAAACAAATCTGGTAAATTAGAACCAGACGTAGTCCTTATAATGCACCATATGTGAAACTTACTGAGAAATTTGACTTTTTGTCAATACAAAACAGTTATCAAAAACACCTCTTACATTGTGGAGTACTAAGTATGAAATTCATTCATAATGTTATGAGTTGTGGCCCAATTATTGGCACAGAAAACCACAAGTCCATATTACAAAATAGAAATATCACAGTGTAAACCTTGCAATTCAAACAGCAGGTTTGTCGAAACACATTTTTCTGTTCGTTCAGCTTGGCGTGTTCATCCCTATTTATTTGGAACAGTCCACTGAAGGACCAATAAGACATCTGGGTGAGTGAAATATAATGGTTTGTAGGGATGACCAGGTTCAGATAGTGTGTGACTGTTCATGATTTCATCTTGATGCCACAGAACTGGCAGAGTTACTGGTTGGGGTGTCTTCGACTATCTGCTGTTGAGGTAAAAACTTAAATAACGGTGCACTCTTCATGACAGCATCCACGGCGTCCTTCCTTCCTAGCTCTTTCAGTGTTCTGATTAAGTTTCCAATAGTACTGTCTGGTCTACAACTCCACTCTTGAAGTATCTGATCCGTTGGGCTCTCCAAGTCACTCAGACTTCCATAGGTCATGGCATCAAATGTGGGAAGCCTGTCTCCGAGTCCTAGTGATAATGCCAGAAGGCACCAGTCTCTACCCATGGGTTCCGGTGGGTCAAGTAACATACTGAGTTGACGCCTTGTGTGTGGATGTAAATGTGTGAGATGCAGATCAGCACCAAATGTGATACTACAGTGTAGACTCTGACTAGTGAAACACAGTAAATCTGTAAATGATTCGATACTGTCGTTGTTCTCATGCTGTATTTCAGTCCTGTTTTCCAGCAAAGCTTGGAACAGTTCCTGAGGCTCAAAGGCAGTAATCTGAAGACTATCAACAGGCTGTTTGTCACTGACAGCTTTCAACTGTGAGGCACTCAGTATATACTTAGTAGTAAGAAGTCCTGGGTAGCACTCAACAATCACCTGGTCAATCAGGTGACTCAAATCTTCCATGAAAATAAAGCATGCTTGTTTTGATTCGCTCGGCCCACGTACGCATATCAAAATGGCTTCAGCATTATCTGACAGAATGACTAAAGCCTCTACATTGCCACCGATACATTTTGCACCCAACTGCCACAAAGTCAATTCATTGTCTAAGGTATCACTCTCCTGTTGAAAATTCCGCCGGAGTGACAATTGTATCCGTGGGAAGAGTCCCGCCGGAAAAGCACCATTACAATCAGCTAACTGTATCCGTATTCCGCCATAGACATCGTAATTTCCGTTTTCATCCGATTCTTCCCACAAAGTTGGGGAACTAGGTTCTGTTCTAATAAGGCTTGGAAATTCACATGTAGCACCGTTGCCTTGCACACAGATATCTAAGGCTTCTAAGAGTTGAATCAAGTCATCTAATTCTTCTGAATTATGGAACAATTGATGCATGTACTGTAGACTGTAGTTACCAGTGGCTTGATCAATGTGGTCGTAGGATAATAACCGTGCTATTACACTAGTACATAACCACTTGGGATCTAGTACAATTATCTCTCGAAGAAGTTCGCCATCAAAACATTGCACCTGAAATAAACAACACAAGAAAATTTAGATATTTTCATAATCAAGATGTTAAAATTTCATCAAACATTGCAGAGTGAAGAGAAATTTCAAATTATATCGTCAAAGTTTTAGAATTTTGGGATAATATAGTAGCAGCCTGTAAAAAAAGGATATGTGCAAGCAAATTTAGAGATTCCATAATTATATCAGAAATTAGACAGCAATAGAAAGACCATAAATATATAGTCTACAAGTTTTCTTGATGTTATTATACTCACAGAGAGCAGTGTTTCTGATACAGAGAGGTGCAATATTATAATAATAAACGTTAATATAATGTTGGTTTTTATATAGAGCTTTCCCACTCTGTGCTCAAAGTGCTTTACAATTATTACCCCTGGCACAGATCTTTATTGGCACAACGGCCCTTTTACTTTCTCAGCTCCCTAAGGAGCATACAATCCATTGCAGCCTCTAAATGCATGTAGGATTAAAGCATTCACATTACAACATCTATCCTACCAGCTCCCCAAATGATACAGCTGGGTTGACTGAGGCACAATCGTGGTTCAAATCTTGCCCAAGGACTTTAGCCATTCAGAAACAAATGACAGCAATTGGGGCTCGAACCTGCAACCTTCAGATTTGAAGCCGGCTACTCTAACCATTTTCCCATACATCATGACTCCACAAGCCATGTAGATTTTATTTTTGTACACTTCCATGATCTAGGACATGCCCCAATAATAGTAGTGTCAGTGGTTAAAACTATACATCACACTCTGTCATTGTTGTTAAATGGAATCTTACCTCTCCCATACTTTGGAGTTGTCTGAGTATTTCATAGAAGTGTCCTTCCCCTGCCAGCGGGTTGATCTGTTTGTGGACACAATCTACAAACTGTTGCCATGACATCACAGGAAATGATGCATACGTCTTCCTCCATGATGGTAACATATTGAGTACAGTATCGAACAATGTACTGACACAGGACTCACTCTGTAACAAACAGAAACGAGTAGACATTTATAAATTTATGTAAAGAGATACCTCAATGTTTTAACATAGTAAATACTCAGTATAGCTAAAACTTTTTGTTATTTTTATTTATTTATTTATTCATCTCTCTATCTATCTATCTGTCTGTCTGTCTGTCTGTCTGTCTGTCTGTCTGTCTGTCTGTCTGTCTGTCTGTCTGTCTGTCTGTCTGTCTGTCTGTCTGTCTGTCTATCTGTCTATCTATCTATCTATCTATCTATCTATCTATCTATATACCATCCAAAAGGCATTGCCCAATAACAGATGGAAGGTTCAGTGTTAGTGCAGGAAGAAACCGGAGTACCCGGGGAAAACATGCGTTGTTCGGTAGAATCAAACTTACTTACAGCGTGGTAAATTTTAATCAAACTCTGAATGGATTCAAACCCTGACTGCAGTGGTAAAAGGCAAGTGTTTTAACCTCTTGGCCACCAACAACCCTTTTTTGTATACATATATTTTTTTTGTCCATTTTAAAATACATCATGGAACCTTTACTGGAAACTGCTAAATCCTTGTAATTAGTTTGTTTATTAGTAAACAATTTGAGTACACTGGCTTGATGTCTATATGTAAACAGTACAAATAAACAGTCTGGGCCATTTAACCCGTTGTCAACATATTTGTATTTGTCAGCATATGGGGGGGGGGGGGGGGGGTTACCTCCATTATTGATGTATTGACTGACATTAGCTAGATACTTTGTGATTGTGAGTATAAGTTTCATCTCCCATATCACGGTTGGGGTGGGGGCTATGACCTTTTGGTTACTTACCTTCATAATGGAGTTCTTGACATTAGATAGGTACGTTCTGAGTAGTTTCATCTCCTTGGATGATGAGGCATGGGCATCAAGTACAAACAACATGTCACAGATATCAAACTGTCTACCATAAATCTTCTTGATCTGGTATAAAACCACATTACCCTCTCCACTGACATACTCTCCTGTAGATGTCCTAGGACAGTTGACAGTGTCTGGGTGAGTACCAATCAAGATCACCTTCATCTGGGATGCAAATTTACCGCAGTATCCTACAAATGGGAAGTAAGGAAACATTCTCTTTTATTAAAAGCAGATGACGAAAAGTTACTTAAAATTGTAATACACATTTTATATTCTAATTTCATGATTCTTATAAATGTACTTTTTGTTCAGAAAACAAGATAACTATGTTTGACTCTGAACAACTTACATTTTAACTCTTCAAGTCAATTTTAAACTTCTATGCACAAACATACAAATATCTACATACACATGTGTATGCAGATTAAACCACAGACATATAGGGTCTATGATTAAACCATGCATAAGATGATGGAGGGGACCTCCAATGTCAGTACACAGAATTAGCCATGATTAAACACACACACACACACACACACACACTGACATATATACACATAACTCCCCCATACCCACACATAGTACATGCTTATACACATGCCACACAAATCATGTGACACAAACACCATACATACATCCCCCCAACACACACACACACACACACACACACACACACACACACACACTATGTTCTTACCGATTGGTTCTGTTAATGGTAGCCTTGACTTCAATAGATTCATCCAATAACAGACCTGACTGTACTGAATCTCATAGGGATCTTCCAGATTCAAAACTATTGCATAAATGGCACTGGAATCACCAACAAAGTGATTGTAGGCAGTGTGGTATTGTTCACGACCTCCAAACTCCCACACACTAAACTCACCTGCACCTAGGAAAACAAAATACAAAACTTATCATTCAAACTATCCATTACCTGGAAACCATTTTAGCTTGCCATTCAGTTTGTAGTTGAATGAAGAGAAACGCCACACAATCAGAAATATTTTACAGGTTATATGTAATTATGGAATTTATCATTCTGATGAGCATCGTCGATCAAGACAGATCATACTGCCACGTAGTGGTCAGCTGTAACTAGGGAATTTATCATTCTGGTGAGGATCATTGACCAAAATAGATCGTACTGCCACCTAGTGGTCAGCTGTAACTATGGAATTTGTCATTCTGATGAGCATCGTTGACCAAGACAGATCATACCGCCACCTAGTGGTCAGCTGTAACTAATATGGAATTTGTCATTCTGATGAGTATCGTTGACCAAGACAGATCATACTGCCACCTAGTGGTCAGCTGTAACTATGGAATTTATCATTCTGGTGAGGATCATTGACCAAGATAGATTACACTGCCACCCAGTGGTCAGCTGTAACTATGGAATTTGTCATTCTGATGAGCATGATCGTTGACCAAGACAAGTTGAAAGCTCAATGCACTAAGTTTAACTGCTTGTGCATTATAACCTAACTTTGTAATTCACAAGAATTTCCTGGTCTAAATGAAAAGTTCGTTGTTGTTTTTCTTTTCCTTTTCCATTTTTTCATTGTGCATGTATAACTACCTGGTGCATATGAATGTAAGAGCAGGACACGGATTCATAGAGTTGATGGAGCTGTACAAAATGATAAAATCTTTAATAGACCCTAACCTGGTATGGTTAATGTCTGTATGTCGATCCCTTTAGTACTGATGTACTCTACAGAGTTATTATTGGCACTGATTCTTCTCTGTTCTCTAGCTGGTCGGTGACTGTCTTTGTTGATGTACTTCTTAGGAGACGTCTTTCCAATGAATGACAAGTTACTCCTAGACAGTCGGAATAAGCCTCGTAGGTAGCCACATTTCAGTGTGTCAGCCAGGGTGGTTTTACCAACTCCTGTGTGACCTAGAAGTTTTAATTTGACCCTGCTGATGAAGGATGGCGTGGCCTGTAACTGGTGAATGTAAAGATCCCTCGACTTCTCCTGTAGAAGAGGCAAAGACACATCAAACTCGTTACTAACTATACTAGCCTAAATTACAAAATTACAAAACAGAAGTACCATAAATGTTAGTTTCTGAGTACATTTCAATCTTTTACTCTCACAGTTGGGAATGAAAGTTTCATTCACATTCCTAAATACTGCTAAACACACAGGTCCTTCTTTGTGCTGTAGACATTAACAGCTGCTAGAAAACATAACACATTTGAATTCATGGGTCAACATCTGTCTAACATACAGTTTAATAGGGTTGAAATACTTTTGACCATGAAATTTTGTTTATTTATTTATGTATACTTGTAAGGCCTCCAGCCATCTACATTTTAACTACAGTAAAAAAATGTCAAGACTTTGACAAACGGTCGACTTACAGTTCTTAACTTAAGTAGCAACTCTGAAATGTCTTCATGCTGTTCTACTACTGCTACCTGTTCAGCTGTGAGATCATCCTAAAAAGATAAAACAGAATATTGTTTATCATACATCCCACACAAGCCAATTTGATGTGTTCAAACAAAAAATATGGGATATATCACCCTGGTTATGCCAAGACGTGTCTATGTCATTTGTTCTGCAGTGATCAAAATATGAATCAGAACTTTCAAAGTCGCCATTACTCTTCAAAAATTTTTCACAAATTATGCCAACATGGGTAAAATGATCTCATTCCCCAATATTCTCCAGTAAACTGGAAATACACTCATGATGTAAGGGTTTGTCACCTTGTGACTCAAAGAGATAAAATTCTTTATATATTTCCATACTTTTCTTCTATTCAAAATAATTTTCTATCACTCTCAATGACTATATACATGGCAAATGTTCTGTGCAATTATTTGGAAAATTTGCCAGAAAAAACTATTAGGAAGTTACTACAGCTGATTGTTTATATTTTATTTACCTCATTTTTGGCATCCATGTCAGCTCCTGCAAAGCAGAGATACCGCACACCCTCTAGATAGCCATGTCTTGCTGCTACCATCATTGGAGTCACGCCATGCTGTAAACAAAAGCATATTCAACAATTGTCTCTTGAGGGCGATATTTAACATGCGTTTGATTTTCTTCAACTGTTTTGTTGGGTGTTTTCTCCCAAGGTACAGAAAACATTGCACAATAACTGAGAGTAATATACAAAAAAAGGGATTTTTTTTTTGAAGAGTTATCAGAATGTAATCAGTTTTCAAATTAAGTCTTACAAAAGAGAGAGTGAATGCTTTGGTTCACTGCATTCATATTGTTCATTATCTGTACACTGTTACAGCTAGCTTACTTTAAATGGACCTTACCTTATTTGGCATATCTATGTGGCATCCAGACTGATGAAGAATCTGTAGGATTGCTAATGAGCCATCTCTGCATGCTAGATGTAGTGCCGTCTCTCCATACTATAGTATACATCAAATAATAAGAATACCAATCAATATTAGTGATTTCTTTAGCAATTTTTCTCTAGTAACTGTGTCTTTTTCTTAGTCTAGTAATTCTACTAGGTTACATTTCTGTAAATAATACCTTTAATAGCCATGCTTGCACTCAAACACACACCCACACACAAACTGCATCCACATAGTACATACACATATGCGTACACACATACAAGTACACATATACATATGCACGCACGCACGCACGCACACACACTGACATACATGTGCACTAACTATGCTGTGAAAACACCAGTTTAATATAGAAGAATAAATATCTATAAAATTCAAGAATTTTTAAAAAGCTAAGAAAAGCTGTCTGTCTAAATTCTAACATATGAAGGATACAAGCCATTCATCAACGGGAAATATAAAAAGCCAATTTATTTTTTCATTTCATCAAAAACTGCAAGCTTTATAAATTGTCCTTATCCGACAGGAATTGATGAAATTTAAGACTAAATAAGTCATATGCTATGATTTATTATGTTAGCATTATCACACTACAAGTCTTGGTACATATAATATATATAAATTTCACTTCAATGAGCCCCAGTCTGTCTACCCCCTAGGCCAATGTAATATGATCAATCATACAAACAGCCATGCACAGATCACAACCTTGCAAACAGAGTTTAGATATCTTGAAGCTTAAATCATGGCAAGCAAAATATATTTACTGTAACAACGGCAACCTTAAAATCAATCACAACCACATATTCATCATATACTCAGTTGCAAAATAAGCGAACATGTATTCTACATCCAATAAACAGTATACAATTTTAAAGGTGATTCCAAATGCCCCATACCACAACCTTGAAAAATGTTCTTTATACGTCTCTTAACCAGTAAATGCTAACTATTCAATATTGCATGAGAAGTGAGAAAAAATAGTGAAAACTGACGATCAGTGGCCGACCTGAGCAGCCATGAATTTACATTTATATTTCCTATTGTTCCCCCTTTTGGGGATTATTACAATCCCCTCTATGAGGTCACAAAATGGCGTGGGACTGGAAATACCTGAAAACTTTTGAAGTAAATCCGACAGGGAACTGACATTTTACGCTTTTTTAAAATTTTAAAACCAGAATACGTTTCACGAACATGTCATCTAGCAAAATAGCAATAGTGAATGTGAGCATTTTGAATCACCTTTAAAATTGAAAAAATGAATGTTTTATAGTATGAATGATTTTATCTCACACATCTATCCACCCTGAGTTGACAATGTTGTGTGAATGTTTGAATGACTGATATGCAATACAAACAAATGGTAAATGAAATTTCATGAAAATTACCCATGAGAATATTTTGTCCGAATCCGATGGCTCATATTATTATTAAAGGGGGAACACAACTCCAGGAAAAAGGTATTTTCATAAACTTTGGGTTCTGGATATTCATTTAATGATGTTGTATCATGTAACTTTCAAGCAATTGCTATAAAGTAGTGACAAATAGAATCTTGTTTCCCTTTCATTGTTCTCACACGACAGACCCCCCATGGAAGTCGTCAGTACACAGGCATATACAATGTATACATTTTAGATGAACGATAAATATTCATGACTCAAACGTGCTTATTACCTTCAGAGAAATAGTTATGAATATGTAGTGTTCATCTAATATTTATGCATATCTGCTAATTCTCATGAGGGCACCCTGGACACTGCTAGGACAATGAATGAATGCCAGGCAAGTTTCAATCTCACGTTTCTTGGCAATCGTGCACAATTTATGGATATAAAATCATGTAATGACTGCTGAGAACCCCAAGTTTACAAAAATGCCTTCATTTTTTTAAGTAGCATTCCCTCTTTGGATAAATTGTCAGCTGTTTTAGTAAATTTGTGTTCAGATGTGTGTACATTAATGTGTTCATAGCTGTGATATAAGTTGCCACACATGCATGGTCCTAGAATATTATGTCCAAATATGGTATCATGTGTCCAAATATGGCAGCTATGTGTATATCAAGAATATGTCCACATATAGCAGTGTGTCCAAATCCAAATATGGCACACCATGTCCAAATATGGAGTATGGGAGCAACTTGATCATTGCATATTTCATTATTTTCAGTTACGTATCTACTTTTCCCTCCCGAGAATTAGTTAGTTACACTCTGACCCTCAAATTCAACACATTACCGAAATGGTAGAATTGAACTTTGCAAGGTGTTGTGTGGTTGTTATTTTTACCTTATCTTGAACATCCAATCTACATCCCGCATCACACAAATATTGCACAATATGATCGTGGTGTCGTCTGACAGCCAGGTGCAATGCGCTATGACCATGCTTGTCAGTTTCATCAAGCAACGCACCAGCTTCCGTTAGGCAATGAACAATCTCTAAATGGCCCCTGACTGCAGCACACAGTAACGGCGTTTCACCGTCCTATGAAAAAAGAAAGCTTTGTCACACACACACATAGGATGCAATAAGAAGACAACATGCTATAGTTAGGCGGTAGTTGTGACTCGATTAGAGGGGGGGGGGGAGACGACTTGATTAGTGGGGGTGGGGGTAGTGGATGTGGAAAAAGCAAGCTAATATGAGTGAAACAACTAGTTAAAACAGCATTGGTTACATCAAACTGAAGATTGTGTGAAATTCTCAAAGTCCAAATCGTGCTCATCTTCATAGTTTGTAAAATCCGGTGCAAAGGGGGGAGGGGTATATTTTAAAAGTTAAAGGGACAACTTTGGCAAGGCTTATGTAGATGTGCGGTTACCACTGGTAGATTTTATCGAAGTATCAAACATGTTGAAAATGATATTATAGTAAATCCTCTATAATCTCCAAATTTCCATAATTTTTTGAGCTTCTAAGCTAAATTTCTACGGTGACATTTTACTTTGAAATTATTCGAGACCAAAAATTGACTCTGATATTCAACAAGAGTGTTCTTTACATTCACACCCACTCTTGTTGGGAGAGCAGATTGAAGAATTTCACAATTTTCCTCCCAAATATTCCCATCTTGACTTGTAGACCAAACAATCTTACAATGAAGCTACATTTCTAGTGTCCTGGGAATGTGAGCGACACTGAGATTTCATCTACGCACCATTACATTGTACTTTAAATACAAAGGCGGCTTTGAAATGACTAAAATGCACACTTTATAAAAGATGGCTTATCAATAATCCATACCTGGGAACTCCACTCACACATATCTCAATATAAATAATAAACTACTTCTTGCAATCACGTTTATAACACAACAAAATACGATCATATTTGTGAAACTGCATCTCCTCAGGAAATCTAGCACACATCTTCTTGTAAGCTAGCACAGAAGATTTACATTCTTAAGCCAAAGCTTTTCTGAAAATCAGATATGGCATCCTCCTCTTGTCAAGAATGCCTGACGTCTTTCAAAGTAATGTACGGCTGTTAATGTCATCCTTTGCTGCTTTTATTATCTCTTTTATACCAACTATTATGAACTCCGTACTCATAATACACACTATTAAATGCTGAATACAAACTACTCTCAATGCATTACATGATTAAATTTGGTGTGACACAGCTTTTACTTATGTACACACAGACACTGTATACACATATAAGCTTTCAGTCTAAATATCAGGCATGCCCCAGGCTTTTTTTTCATCCTACTAAATAAAAATAAAAATGATCTCAAACACACAACGACACAATCTTGGTATGATTATCCACGGCACAAAGGATGTAAACTGAACACAAAAGCAGTTTTTTGTAGAAATTCAATATTTTATGGTGTATATCCTTTTGTGATATAAACATCTGAGTCTGTGCTATTCACAGTTTTGTTGAAACTGGCAGATTTTTTTTCCTGCTTCCTGTTTCAATACCGATAGTCATAATATGTGTAAGCATTCCTTATATTGTTGTGAAATGCATAGTACTTCATGTTTTAACTCTATTGATTCACGTCACATTAATAGTTCTGTTCTAGTCTTTAATATGTTATCGGTTTAAAAAAAAATAGAAATCTATTATAAATTTGTGCACTTCCACTGAATTGAAACTGTGACATGTACTGAACATATACACATTATAGAATATCCATCCACAGATTCCAACAATGGTGCATCATGGGTATAAGTCTGAAATGTACATGCGTGGCATATCCAGTAGAAGTAACAATGTGATAGTAAACATACAGCTCAGATTAAAACTAGACTTTAAGATATGCCATGCTGTTCTGGCCACATGTGAGAGGGGTTGACGAGGGTGCTCCTGTCACGGTGTACAGACTAGTAATTAAAATTTGAATAAAAAAAAAAGTTGTCTGGCTAGAGTTTAGAAAAAATTGGTCCTCAACAAAGGAATGATCCTATTCAAGTCATAGAGGTCCACTTATAAGATAACATTAATGTGAGAATATAGCACTGAATCACCAACTTTAAGTTGCAAGGTTGACCAAGCCACTTGTTTTCACATCTTTCTCCATTGATGAAGCTTTTGTTGTTCAAGTCGTTGCCAGGAAACAAAGACTGTAAGTCATCTTCATCAGTTGTGTATTCATTTTTTTCAGGTTTGTGAATGTCTATGTTTACTTGTAATACATAGGTGTGAAAGTGTGTGACCGTGAATATAAGTCACACAAGAAAGTCTGCCAACAAATAGACACCTGTCAATCACTATCATTGCACTGACTGTATATTCTGATACCCTGAAGTTGAAACATTACATAAGTCACATGTTTTTTGTGCATTCAGCACTTTACAAGGACCTGACAGGAATTTAGGTACCTTGTTAATTTGACAGAAATTCTCTTTTTTGATTTACATCACAAATTACACATTATTTCTGTTACTGTGGAGTTAGTCAACGTTGCAATACTCGGTCATCAATTTTGCTGTTTTGATATGTCAATGTCCCTGATGAAGAACCTTCTTTATCTTTATTTATCCTGGAATTAAGTTCTTTAGCATATCAGTGCTGTCTCTTGAGATATCCAGTGAGGGCCATCTCTCATGGGTTCAATGTTAATACAGGAGGAATCTGTAGTGCCCGGGGAAATTTGCATTGCTTGGTAGTCAAACTGAAAGACATTCCTCTCACTTTAATACATTGTAACAGTGTGGCAAATTTAATCGAACAGAGACTACGGTTTGAATTCTGATTGCAGTGGTAAGAGGCAAGTGGTTTTAACCACTCAGCCAATGATTTCTCACTGCCAATACTGTCCAATGAATGATTTGGATCTAAAACCTAGATGTTTAAAACCATTTCAAATTTGTATTCATATAATACAGATTGATTCGTAGAGCCTACATTGTCCATGGAGGGTCTATGATTGATCATAGCTATCCCATCTCAGAAACTGATCTATGCAATGGGGCAACCTGCCTACAATATATTGCATTCCCTATTGTGCCATTACCATAAAAAGTCTTACATACCTTAGCCTCTCTCACAGAAAGTTAAGTGATTCAAACTCATACATATTTTTTCGAAGCATATATTTTTCCAAGGTTGAAATTTAAAAAAATTTCTTGGTCTATTTATTTAAAATTTTATTTTTTGAAAACGCCATCAAATATGGCAAAGTATTTTCATCTATTGAGCTTAAAATTGCCAAGAGTTTGCAGCGTTTTGACCAAAATTTTGGATAATCAAGTAACAACTATTTGACTAATAGATATCAATACTTTATACTATAATTTTAGTGGAGAACATCTGTAAAATACCTGAGAAACTCAAGTAGGTTTTACCTAACAACTATTCTTGACAAAAGCACCATGTTGGCATAATTTGTTCTAATATATTCAGATTATTCATTCATATTATTCATAACTAGTGTTCAAATTAGCATAATATTCTCAAATGTATTGTCCAAAGATTTCCAAAAATTTATTTTGTATTTATGATGGATTAAAAATTGTCAGAGAAAATATGGATGCTGAAATGAGCATCAGATGTGCATTGCATCTTATAAATCCTTGAGATGAATTAGTGCTTATAATATACTGCCTGGTTGATTTGTGTGCTACACATGGATCTCATATATCATTCTGACTTGACATTAATACCTGGACTTATTTATATCACCAAGATAAGATACAAATTTCCAGTTTCAAGTTAAGAGTTCTTCGGTGTTTTTTTCCTGTATTCTTGAAATTCATGTATCTACCACCATTACTACCAGAATTGCTTACTGCTCGTTTGTGTGAGTGAGTGTGTGTGTGTGTGTGTGTGTGTGTTTGGGGGGGGGGGGGGTGCGTATGTGTGTGTACGCACATGCATGTATGCGTGCATGTGTGTGTGTGTGTGTGTGTGTGTGTGTGTGTGTGCATGTATGCGCATGTGTGCACGTGACTGTGAGTATGAGAATGAGTCTGTGTGGGGGTGGGTTTTCTTATTATCTTACAGATTTTGAAAACTCATTTTCAATATATGACCAACTATTAAAGAGAGGCATGTCTTTTTCTCCGGTAGATTCAAGACCACCGACAGCAATAAAGATATTTTCATCTGGAATGAGTCTCACTTTATATAAAAGCTTACCGAGAATATAAAATGACAAAATATCTGCTCTGTCTATGTTTTGAACTGTGGAATTACTGAGAAATATAAAACTGAAACAAACTCAGATTACTGACTTAAATAGTCTCTATCTACCTTGTACTAAACAAAAGATTACTCCTAGGTGACATGTCCAGTGAACAGAGAAGAGTATACATCAATAGCATTGAGACAGTGAGAGAATCTACAGAACCATGGACTAATACAACACTAGAGTGTTTGCTTGAATGAAGTGAACTGTGAGCTAAGGAATTTAAGACTTCACACAAAGACAAAATTACTAGGTAAAAGCAACACTATGACTGATACAAAAAAACACCACCAAATGTTTTTGCAGTTGATGTACAGTTCATATATGATGCTTTTATCACTTTGTATAGATCTGTGGAAGTCATAATGTAACAGTACCAATCAGACTTGATGGATGTTGTCATGTATAGTGTTCTGTCAGTAAACAGAGTTGGCTCATAAGGTGTGTGTACTTTAATACGTTATGAACACTTACTAGGTTGTCTTTGCACAAAACTTGTCACACTCCTGCTCACCACAAGCAAACAAACAAGCACACCAATAGGGGTTGTATTTTCATTAGGATAATATAACCCATGAGTGACTCTTCATTATCTTGTCATATTAATTATTCAGCACTTACTTAGAGATTCTAATTAACAAGAGTGGATTTACTGACAAAACAAATATTAACACTAATGTTTGCAAATTCTTGACGCCAATGATGTGGGTCTTCTTTACAAAACGAATATTAACACTCTAACGTTTGCAAATTCTTGACGCCAATGACGTGGGTCCTCGTTCAGAAGCATGCAAGATTATCATGATGTCTTGTCATAAAAAGATTGAAGTTTATATGTTTAGATAATCTAGTTGGCTTGCTACACATAATTTAGTGCATACAACCTTTCCATAAAGTTAGTTGACGACTCATCATTAGCTTGGCATCTTCAGCCTTATATGGGAAGACTTCACATTTCTCAAACATCATGGTTCACCGGTTAACACTTGAGATAATTACTAGAGTGCAATTCAATCATGCTATCTAATTAATCAGTAAAAGTTTACCTTATTACTAAATTGAAATTTGTCTTGGTGCAACAGAAATGTTTATAACCATCTTCCCAACAAGTATAATTACTGAGTTTGTTTTCCTAACAAATTAACTTACTGATTGGAATTAAAATTGTGTTCAAAGTCGCAGTGTCCCCTGCAAATATATGATGACTACTTATCACTCTGTACAATGAAAACATGACAATGTTGATATAATTTTTTTTATCAAAATGAAATTTTGTAAGAAAATGAAACAATTATGACTTCAAATATCAGGTGTGGACACACTAAAGGAATTCACGATCTTTAATTCTAACTTCTGTTATTTATCATTTTGTTTAATTAAAGTGGCCATATCGATGAGGATTTTGTATTTATTTTGGATTTTCAATTTATACAGCAATTTTATCACAGCTTCCCTACTTGAAAAAAAAATGTGAAACAACATATACCAAGTCTGTGTTTGTAACTCAATGAATTGCAAAACTTTTAATAAATGTGTAAAATGCTTGTTATTGTATGCATATGTACAATAACAAACTTTTTACACATTTTTTTAGCTCTCTGAAATGTACTGAGTTACAAATACAGTCTATGTTGTTTCACATTGATTTTTCAAATAGGAAAGTATGATAAAAATGTTTTATACATAAAAAATCCAAAATAAGGACCACATCCTCATCCATAAGACCACTTTAATTAAACTAAAGACAGAACAATATTTGAGCATTTATAAATGCATGGCATCCCATTACAGGTGAAATAACATGTAATTAATTAAGACAAGGTCAAAACTGAATGCCTACAATCCATTTTTGTATTAAAAGCTAAATGTTTTACTCTTAAGATTTGTGAAATAAGCTCTTGGTTGAACATATTACAACTGCAGACATCAGACTGTGGGCAAACAGAATCTGTTACAAACAAGGAAAGTCACTGAGACCACTGAATTGGATTAATGGCACGTGGCACTGCATGTGTAATGACTTGCCAGAGCATGTCCATGTGGGTGTACAATAATGGTACAATTTTAATAGCGGGATACTTTTCTTTTAGTGCAGGTAAAATTACAGACTGTACATTAATTTGCTTTTATTATGGCAATTATTAAAACTCAATTTAAATTAGACCTCAGTTCTTAATTTTGACATTAAAGTTCATTTCAATCTATTAGTATTTAGTCTGACTTCCTTTCCTATGTCTATCAATGACACACAGTGCCTAGCACTTTGACAGACAGGAACACACTTATAAACAGACCTTTCCTGCTTTCACCACAGTCTACATCAATCACTAACAAATAGACAAAATCTGAAACAACACAGTGCATCGAACACCAACAAACAGTGCTTTATCCAGTCAAAAGCCCCTACATTTTATAAAAACACTAAAATCTCTAAATCTCTGCAATCTCCCCACCCATCAAAAATATCCTTTTCTGAAGTATTTATTCAATTTAAATATAAACTTTACATTTATATGTAACATTTAAATGCTTTCATGTATTTATTAAATCTCTGAAAGGCAGAAATTCATCAACATTTATTTTTGCGCGACGTTTTTTTTCTCAGGATCTTGATGAAATAGAATGTAAATAACAAGATTTACAACTATGTGTTTCAGGGGTCCTTAGACGCTAGCGAAAATGCTGTAACACAGTTTCAGCGATTGAAATGTAGTGACACTACATTAATTCAAATGATGGAAGGGTACAATGACTCATGCTTAAGGGAATGGCGCACCACTATCCTGTTTACCCAATGGCCTTGTGTTGATGTAGTTTTGTTGAATTTGTGGCATGATGGATGAAATTTGACAGTTAAAATACGTAACATGAAAGTGTCTACTTTTTAAAATTCATGTCATTTACAATGAATGACTATTCTTGATTAACATAAATCTTTACTTGACTTGCATATTACACACCATCTTTCAATTTCATACATGCACTGGTTTGTTACATCATTTTCTTTCCTTGTGTATTTTTATCATCTTTTCACTTCCAGACACGTTGCACAGTTAGTGATCTGTTTTGTTTTGTGTTAGTTCAGTGTACACATTGACATAAACAATAACAAAACAACCTACCTTGTTCTGTATATTTGTTCCACAAGCTACATTACACAGGGATTGTACAATACCACAATAGCCATGCCAAGCAGCACAATGTAATGTAGTTTCTCCGTCTTTATCCTGGATATCGGTATCAGCTCCTATGCTGCATAGATACTCTACAGCCTCTGTCTGTCCATACCGGCCTGCTACATGTAGCGGTGTCTCTCCAGACTGCAAGATCAACAACAACAGTAACGATTTGGTCTATACTCAATAAATATCAAAATTTTAAAAAAAAATTCAGTATCATTTGAATGCCATTGTTGAATGTCTATTGCTATAATACACTTATTGGGAACAACAATGTTTACTTGATTTGTTAGGGATAAATATATGAAATTTTTCTAAAATTTATTTTCTATAAAAATTACGTTCCATTCCTGAATATTTTAGTTTGGTATGCCTGGATAATACATTTCCAGGTACAGCTTAGTTGAAATGAATTCCATAATTTGTTCACTGACACACATACCTTATTTTGTTCATTGATGGGGCATTCTTGCTCCTGTAAATACTGAATAACATCAACCTGGCCCTGCCTCGCAGCCCAGTACACTGCATTGTCACCATGCTGTAAAGAAGAATATTCATTTCATGGCATAAATTATGACTTGTAGGATCTCAACAGTGTAGAAAATTTCATATATGAACGTACATATCATGTTCTTAGACTTGTAACACTGTATTTTATATCAGCTCTTTAACCTGAGGGCTTGAGCAGTTTTGAAAAATCTCTTGGAGTGTCTTTGGTACAAATCTGAAGGACTGAAATAAGCATTAACTAAAAGTGAACATGACTTGATGTCTATGTATTATAAATATAATGATTTTTGGGATTTTGAACAGACTGCAAATCGTAAATATGAAATGGCCATCACTCTACAGACAAACTACGAAGCTTCAGGAAACACCTTTGTCTTGCCTTGCCTTGCGTTACATAAATCATTTTTATGCACTCTGCCATGTCTTTAGTCTAGTGTGATCAGCGATATTGAATCACCTCTTCACTTTTGATCTTGAGATTTGATGCCATGGATAGCACTAGACTGCCATGAATTGTGACGCATACAAAGTTTGAATACAAATGGCTGTCTTTCTGTGTTAGAGGAATCAGGTGATTGTACTCTAAGGGTACGACAATTGTCAGATAAAAATAACTAACATTTCAAGGTGGAGGTAAGGTAACTACATTTGTATGTGTACGCAGTGGTAACTAGGGAAAAGAATGAAATACTATTGTGTCTACACAATGTCTGTTTGATAAATTCTATGAATGTAGTAAAAATATAATTATATAGTGTTCTTTATTAGCAGGTTATAAAATATCAAATTTCAGATGAAACACCTAGGTGGTTCTCCCAGGGATGCATTGCGGTGCGCAGTGACTACGCATGCGCTTTCCATATACTTCGTGCATTCTCCACGTGCTACCGTATCGTCATAGAGCATAGGTGACATAACATCACCATGCATTGCAATATTGTAACAGTAGGCCTGTTGGCACGATTATCGTAACATTGTAACGAGTATCGAGGCATCACTGTACCTCAAGGAGAAATTGGTACACTATTTGGAAGTTTGACGCATGGCGGTACGCGATACGGACCACTGATGACATAGTGCAGTTTAATTTCCAGGTTGTGGAAGTGTGGTTTTGACATTCATATTATCGATAATTGATTTTTTTACATGTTCTAAAAAGAATAACTACTTTCCTATGTTTGTTGGTACAGTAACATTCCTAAATCATCGAGTTGAATTGAGAAATCGTGATGTTCGGCAACATGTCAACAAAACATTTGTCCAAAGACCAACATACGTTGGTGGAGGGTCTATGATAAGTTGGCTGATTGAAAATGAACAATATTAATCTAATGTCTATGATGGTTTTTGAAACCAACAACTGCATAGAGTGTTGCCTTTCTTTACTTCTCGTCCATGTCAGAGAATTAGATGTCATTAAAAAAAAAATAATTTTGATGGTCAATACCCCTGGAAAATGACCCAAATCAAGTGTATCAACCTTGGCCCAGGCAGTCGGTCACAAATGAATTTACCCTGCCCGAGCTTATGGGCTTTGCCTAGTTATGATATTACTATACGCAAGGCCATAACTCATACTATTGTTATGATATAACTTTATTAAAAGAAATCTGCCACAAGCAAGGCCAATCATTAAATTATGAATATCAACAGTCATATTTTTCTTTTTATCTAATTTCATTAAAGAAACCTGCCACAGGCAAGGCCGGGTCATTGCATTACAAATACACATATTCATATTTTTATAATCCTGAAATTTTGACAATAAAGGTCTCTGAAGGCAAGGGCAAGGCAGTTAATCACAAATAGCCTTATATGGATAACAGGTATTATTTAAAATGGCCATTAATTGTGTATTTGTTGATTGGCTTTCATTGTTTTCATATGTCAGATACTCAGTACCCAGATGTACTATTCTGCACCTGGGTGTAATATTCTATAGCCAGGTGCACTGTTCTATAACCAGGTGTGCTGTTCTATAACCAGGTGTGCTGTTCTATAGTTAGATGTACTGTTCTGCACCCAGGAAGAAGTGTTAAGAAAGACATTTGTTGAGCCAAACAATACAATGTAGCAATTTTGTTGAGCAGGCAAAGTTTTGTTTCAAGTCAACTGCTTTCCATTGCATACATAATAGAATGATAAACATACCTTGTCCTTCATGTCTATACCAGCTCCTTTCACTTTGAGATATTTCAATATTTCCATATGTCCGTAACCTGAAGCCAAGTGTACTGCAGTTTCACCGTGCTGCAATATTAGCAATTAAAATAAACCAATTACAATGATGTAATAAGTATAATTGAAGCATCAAGCTGTTATTAGTGCTCATTTGCTGAATATTAGTATGTGAATACAACACTATTGCTTTGTTCTGATTAACATACTTGCTAAAAAACAGAATCATTTCATTCTTGAAAACCACAGCTGTCATTTCTTCTGTGACACTGTAAACCTTATAAGCTATTGGCGGTGCGTCTTGGACGATGCCATACGAGAGGCTGTGGTTTATTATGATGAGTCATTTGTATTGGGTTTGTCCCTACTGCTATGTTCTGTTTCTGGATACTTGCTATATTTAATATCAGTTTTATTGGTCTTGAGTTTGACACTATTTCTACATGTTTCACTGACAGAAAAGTGAAGTACACACAAACAAGAGCATTGGTAAAGCTGTGCACTCTATTTGTTTATGTTACAGGTTCAAGTATAACCATCCATCTTACTAGCCTTGAATCCATATGACTACCTTTCATAGTACCATTTTCTTTAAAGTAAATCATAGTACCCTACTTGTATAGGGTATATGAGTAAATACATTACAAATTCTGACACTGGTTCTTACACCTTGGAGTTTACTCTCATTCTAAAATCAGGATTCCATATTATTTTTAAAACCCCAATGTTTGAATCCCATGGTTTTTGATCAGATAGTTTTCTTCCATCAGTGGAGTCATAAATATTACTTAAAATAAGATCATTCTTTTGTTTGGGGATCAAATTTTTTGACAATCCTGTCAGACAACTGTTTTTCAAACACATATTTTCATCCTCGTCTGTTAATGGCCTTTTTTCACATAAATTTTGAAATTATTTATTTTTTCACATAGGAAAGAAAAACATTAAATTATAATTTATAAACTGGTTCAAATGTCTTTTGTAAATTAAGTATACATTTATTCAATGTATTAGACTCTATGACAAGCAAAATCTAGTTTTCAGGGATCAGATGAAGTAAACAGCTAGTTTTTTACATCAGCCTATTTCAGACACTGGTAAATGACAGCTTACATTTCATACACTCCCCCCTGGTACTCAACAGCGTGTTTCACAAATTAAACGTCTCATACCCGCATACAAATTCAATTCAAATTGAAGATTTTGAGAGACAAATATGCCTGCTCTGTTGGTTTTAATAACCTATCGCAGCAGAGTTTGTCTGATAATATGGGTTTACCAAGGACTAATTATCTCCCACTAGGAGTCTGTTATTCTCTGTTATAATGACAGATAGCGGAAACACTCCAACAGTCACTAAGTGGTAGCGGGTCATGCAAACAAAATCTAGATTTGGTGACCCCATGACCAGACTCCTGCTGAAGACATGTTAGCAAAGAACCCAGTGGCCTATTTGCCAGCCATAATGTAATACTTTTCATTTCATAAGCTTGTGTTCAACTATATTCCTCTCTTAGTACTTATCAGCTTTAAAATGTACTACAATCTATTACATTCTATGACACATTGTTTTCATACAGCCTTCAGTGATTGGCTTAGACCATGTCACGTGGTATGGACTAGTGACCCTTAGTGACCTCAATTTACATACAGAGGACACATTTGATTTCTATTTTCCATAGGACACTATTATAATAGTATGAGGACAAGTCCTATGGGTGATTTTCTTTCACTCTGAAAAGAATACTTGCCTGGGAATGTGATGTGTTATAAAACACTTATTGCCTTGCCTTATTCGGGCACTAGTAGACATCACATTAACCCTTGTGCTGTTTTATAGCAACAATTTCCCTTGGCATTTACCCTACCAAAAAATGTGCTGCATAACAGCGCTCAAGGTAATAGATGTCTACTACTGCATGAATAAAGCCAGGCAAATTGCATAATAAAGCAAAGGCCACTCTCACTGAGTCTCAGGCTCAAACTATATTGTTTTTTGTCATTCAAGAAAAATATTCTTCAGCATACATTTTACCTTTGGTAAATGCTGTGGATGACTGTGACAACGAAGAAATTTTGTACAACTGTGATTACTACGGTACTATTTTTACACACACACACAGACACAGACACATGCACATGCACACATACACACATACACACATACACACACACACACACACACAAATGAGCAGTACGCAATTCTTTCTCTGAAGTCAATTTTAAGGAATCAGTTGACAAATTCATAATACAACAGTAGAAGTTTTTTAAGTATATCTACAGACTGAAATTTATGTTGAGAGCAAATTAGCTTTATCACATTTTGAACAAATAGTGATTCCATGATAAAGGAATATCGAAACCCAAAAACCAGGTACTAGTGTGTTAAATGAACACCACACTCTGGAATTATCTTTGTTTAATAAAAAACGGACTAATCCCTGCTATGCTATATCTCTTTATCCATAACACTACCAATGTCCATGAAGAGTATAACCACCTCTGAGTCATAATTCCATTCAGCTTGATTTACCGTTAATATTTCGATAAGATTATCAAATACATAGTTTTAATATAAGCTAATGCCTTGAGATTTATCAAATCTTTCAAATTGTTATTTGATATGACTCAGCTTAATCCTCTTTCTCGCCAACTTGTACTTCGCTGTGTACAAACCAAATACTTACATGTAGCTGTGTACAAACCAAATACCTCATTGGGAGAAAGAGGATTAATATGCTTTGAAGGTAGTTCCTTGAGATTTTAAGCGGATCATTTAGGATTACCAGGTACATGTAACACAGCCTTCATGCTTTTCTAAGATTATGAAATATGCCTTGTATGCTTTTAATCCATGTAATCTTCTTCCTTTGACACAGGATTATCACACGCATACTAGTTTATTCTTGGGATTAACATAATCCTCATCATCTATTATTTAATATGGAAGACATCCACATACCTTATTTTTTTGATCTGGATCAAAGCTAGCAAGGTTTTCCACAAGTTCACGAATGCCACTGAAATTACCGTCTTCTATTGCATGAAATATTGCCATCAGTACAAACGATTCTTCTTCATCAATCAAATCAGTACTAGATTTCTGTTTGAGAAAAAAACGACAAAATTGATGTCAATTTCGCCCTACCACCACCCATGTACCGGGTATATTGACGTACATGTAATGATCTGATCTGTGGAATATACAGACAGCAGTTACTCAGCGGTGACTCTTCCCTCTTATTGCCAGCTTGCTAATGCTTTTAGTTTGAATTAACAAGACATTCAAACTAAGCATCTCAGTATAATGGCCACTGAAACAGTTTCCATGGTAACACACAGATGTCACGCAAAACCACACTCTTATCTATCCTTATCAACAGTTGTCCATGGCATTTTCAAGTATTATCTGGGGAGCGAAAAGCATCCTTACGCAACACTGACAGTCATTTTCAACAAAATTTGTGATGTCAAAATTGCACATGCGTAAATTGTCATGTTGTAACAGACTGAAGATTGACCATTTTGTCTCCACAAATGAAACGGGGGAATCATAATTTAATATACAATCACTACGAAGCTAGAAAGCCTACCATTTTTAACTTAATTCATAATTTATAATTTTTCTGGAGCATTATTTATAGTTGAACATTTTACACAATTTACACACGTTAATAATTTTGCTATGAAAACTGTCACCATGGATACTATAGAAAAGGTGACCAGAAACTACTAAAAGGGTAAATAAGCTGTTAAATGAAAGTTGCAGTGGATGAGGGAACATATGACAGTGATTGTTTTCTACCATATTTTTCTTAGGGTTTCTGAAAATTTAGAGATGACAGCAATGGAAAGAATTGGTTTGTTTTTATTCAATACAAAAAACTGTCAACAACAAAGCAATCAAGTCCAAATCAAGGGCACACTCCATGGGGTTTGATTCCTTCATTCCATTCCATTCCAATTAACCCAATCCCATCAACACCCCCCCCCCCACCCCCACCCCACCAAGGCAGCATGTGTATTACATCTCTCAGGATTATGAAATATATCCCTCTCCATTACCTTCCTTTCCATTCTCTTCACCCTACATGTGTACATCCATGGAGGTAGAATCACACCTAGCTCCATGTACATCTGCCTAGACTTTCAACCAACTTCCTTCCTACATCAACCTCACTCCTGTCCCAATGTCACTTACAAGTGCTACTACATGTGTACATCTCTCTAGACTTTGAAATAGCTTTCCTTCCTTCCCTCCCCTCGACCCCACCCCTCTATCGACAACACACACACACACTCTCTCTCTCTCTCTCTCTCTCTCTCTCTCTCTCTCTCTCTCTCTCTCTCTCTCTCTCTCTCTCTCTCTCTCTCTCTCTCTCTCTCTCTCTCTCTCTCTCTCTCTCTCTCTCTCTCTCTCTCTCTCTCTCTCTCTCTCATTTTAGTTGGGTATACATCCATATAAGGTTTTAGTTGTGTATACAAACAAGCCCATACTTGTAGACTGGGAACATTAGTATTGACATTGTTAAATAGTCACTTCCATCAGTAATAAACACAAACATTATCTAGGTATCAAAACAAGATTATGAGATGTCGACACTTCAATAATAAATATTATGAGATAGCTAATGAGAAATTGTAATGTCAAAAATGACAATGTGTCAGTTTTGATCTGACTGTGAAAATAATTCCAAATTTGACATGGCTGTAACAGCAGTTTGTTGTGTTGGTGGAAATTTTTTCAGCATACTTGATTGTATTATCTTCCACACCAATATTACATATATTCTATATATTACATTATTAGTCTAGTAACTCTACACATGGGCTCATTTTCTATGATCTCTCTCTCTCTCCACGTATAGTCAAATGGACAAATTCCATGAAAATCTAGCTAAATCTCCTGCTGGGATAAGGGTGACCATTGCATGTCAGTAGAAATCATCACACGCTGACAGGCAGTTGTAATTGGTTACATCATTCAGTGTACACAAACTCAATCTCCAGTCCTAAAGTAAGTCATATGAGAACGTGGTAATATTATCACGTTTATATCAACACTCCAACAGCATATAAACTACCACTGTAAGCAATAAGAACGGAATGTTGTGCTTCCCTTGAGAAGACAATTTGACTATACGGTGGAGAGAGATCGTTAAAATGAACCATATGTTTACTAGACTAGAATATTATTTACCCTGAGAAGGTACATAGTATCCTTTTGAATTTTAGATCAATCAGTAATGATTATTGATTTTGATGATATTATGTACTTCACAATGCCATGCAGCTTTTCTGTTTGATACACCACGCAGAAACCAACAATAAAGAAACTGCATATGCCACACTTCAATAGCAAGTTCACATTTTTTGCTAAATTTACTCTAAAATGAACTATTTCAATGTATTGCAACTCCATGCAGACATTCGGGCACCTTAATGTTTTTCTTAGTATCAAACACCCAATGTAGGACGTGTAAAATGTCCTTTGCGGTGTTGATTTGATGTCTGTATGGTGGCATGTGTAGTTCATTTCACTTTAGACAAAATGTAGCAAGAAACCGTACTCATTCAATCTTGCTATCTTAAAGCATGTCCAAGTTTCTTGGTGGTTTCTGCGTGGTTGTATCAAAGAGAAAAACTGCATGGTAAACTATAAAGTTTAAATCATGTATGTGATAGAAATTATTTCAGAATCTTTTAAAAAGTCACAATTCTGAGATACTGGCATTTGGTAAAAATTAGCCATGAAAAAAGTCACTTGACTGTTAGAAGCTTAAGCAGATAAAAACACGATGCAAATACAGAGCGGATAGTATAATATCTGTACACATATAACTTGAGGCTATTTTGTAGATAGTAGTCTAGTCACGCTATATTACAAAATCACAGCGTACTATCCAAATTGTATAATCTGTCTCACTACTAGCATGAATTGAGTCCTGGAGTTACAGTCGTTTGACGATCCACGTACCAAGTACTTATAATCAGTAGGTCTTTCAACATCTCCCAAGGTAGTCCATTTATTTCTTTGACATTCGGAAATGAATCAGACATCCATATGTAAATATTTGGATGTTATATTATTAAGAGAAAGAAAGAGAAGAATGCTCAAGGCAGTTTACTGTATCAGCTAGTAACTGTGCTTCCTAAGGTCTTTTTTTCTGTAATGTTGATTGATTTACCATAGCCCCCTAATTGCAATTCATCCCTGTTGTATACAGTGCAGCAAAATTTGAATATTTTTATATGATCAGAGATAGTAATCCTTCAATCTACTCCTTTGTATTAAGAAACTTCACTGGGTTGATCTTGACAATGTTATCTCAACACATACTTAAAATGGCCACATGGATGGGGATTGCCATGGGTATTTATTTTGGATTTTTAATTCATAAAATAATGTTATCAGGGCTTCCTACTTGAAAAACCAATGTGAAAGAACACTGACCAAGTCCTTGTTTGATAAATGTGTAAAAAGGTTTGTATACATACAATAACAAACATTTACTAATATTTTGCACTTTATTGAGGCAGAGTCAGTCTGACTGTAAAATGATATCAAATACAAATATTCTACAATGGGTAACAATTTCAAATTACCATATCATACGCTGGACATATTTTATGTCTATTCTGTTGTTTTTAGATTATTATTATTATTAACGATTATGTAGACTTTGCTACTTGTAAGAATTACCAATTTTATCAAATCAAGCATTTTTTTAGATAAACGGTATAAAATACTGCATATCTGTTTATCATTTTTTACAAATAAGAACGCCCTGATAAATATAAAAATTGATAATATGACACTTGTGGGCTTGGTACTGTAAAAATGTCAAGTTTTTCCCAAATAGACACTTTAATAAATTGTTGCTCTGTAAATTAATTTGGAATTCACAATTAAATAGCTATTAATTTCTTAGTGAATACTAACAGTACTTTAGATTTTTTTCCGGGTTTATTTATTTTTTGTATTATGCAATTTTGACTATCAATATAATTTGAGTATATGCTATATAAATATCTAATTAAATTTTGCACATAATTTAGTCCAGTGCATAGCATAAATGTATACTATACTTACAAGAAGACAAGTTAGAGAGAGAGAAATGGGCCAATTTGAGGCATTATTTTCAACTAGCAAACAAACCTCATCTATATAGAATTCTATTTTGTCTTAAAATGAATGTAAAATCTTCACATGAAGTTGTTAGGTTTATGCAAGTGCATTTTCTCAATGACCATGAGAAGTGTGGTGATGTCACTGAAAATTTTTTGGGAACATCCAAAAGTTACGCCATGGAATCATTGCCTGTGCTACAGATGGCATGGTTATTAGTGATCATTAAAAGGGCTATGTTTCAATCCCAGGTTCTTACATTCAGCATTGTCATAACGATTACATCGGATCATTCTTTTGTCATGGACAAACTTTTTCTACAGCTCCATCAAACTGTATTTCACTCCTAGATTTAATCTTAATCCAAAGTCAGCTGTTAAACATGTTTGAGTAAGTGTAATCACATGCTGTAATTCTCTTCCCATGACACAAAAACAACACAGCAAAATGTACAGCTCTAGATTGTGTCCTTCAACGACAACATGTTTTTGTGTTTTCTTCCCTATGCTAGTCTGACTAAATTTTATAGCTTTACATTGAGTAGGCCCTTGTCACACCACTTATATGGTTACAGAGTTATTCATCCAAGGTCAGGCACCTGGGCTGTAAGATCTCAGATGTCTGCTTTACACCAGTATGGGCAGTAAATATTCAACATACGTACATGTAGTGAAAGTATTCATATGATACTCTAGCGTGTTTAGAATGAAGACAACCACTATTGATGAGGTAGAAATATTTTTATATATTTTTTTGTAATTACATTTTTAACTTTGCAATTTCATTTTAATGAGACAAAGACAGACAGACAGACAGACAGACAGACAGACAGACAGACAAACACACACACAAACAAACAAACAAACAGACAGCCAGACAGACAAACAAACACACACACACACAAACAGACAGCCAGCCAGACAACCACATGTAGGTACAGAAATTCATACACACAGACAGACATAATGACACACACAGTTCAAAGACAGAAGTCATAAGAACTTTGAATTGAAACAAAAATAAAGATAGCACTTTACAATTGGAGGTGTTTATGTTACAGTATAAAATAAAGTTTTCATAATATTTCTCTCCCCATTCCTTTTTTCTAATAATCTAAAATTAGAACTTGTCCAATTCTCAAATTTTTAAGATTTATACTGGGTGAAGAAGACCGTTGCTGGCTTGGCAATGGTTGAAAAGACAGCAAACGCCATTAGAATAGCTCATTAATAGTCTGTACACAAACCACACACTCTGTATTCACCATTAAGCATTGAATAAAATAAAATGCCTGCTTTCTTAAGTTATAAAATCTTGACCCCTATGTCACCTTGCAGCTGGCCTCCAGTCCAATGAAGCAATAAATAATCATTGATATTACTATTAAGGATTACCATAGACATTGGAATTCAAAGGGGAGAAAAAATAAGAAGATCGAGGCATGCGTGTACTCTACGACACAATTATATACTCTCCTGTAAAACACAAAAGAATACAACTCGTTGACATTTTCACTCGGGGAGGTACATGTGAAAAATGTGTACTCACTTGTTGGGTACAAATGAAGTGTTACAACATAGTGCTATTGTCAATGACAAGTCTATCAAAGCACACTCTTTGTCTTCACATACATGTATTCAGCAACTATTGCTGTGTGAATCGGAATTTGGGTCACATTCTCCTAGAACAGCTTCTTAGACGGCACACGGCAAGAATACCGAAACACTTGAGTGGTGAAAATAAATACAGTCTCTAACTCTGAATATGCTGATAGCATGCTGGGTGGATAAATTACCTTGAAGTTGAAAGCCATCACAGATCAACTTGATACAGTCTACACTGACTGTATTATAATCACTCTTGAGTGGGATCAACGCTTTCCAAATGGACGGAGAGAATTATACTATTTTTTACGGGAGAAGCACTTTCGAATGTTGTGATGTATAAATCAAACTGGTCTCATATATTATCTTTTCACAACATGGACCCCTTGGCTACTTTTTGCTCAAAACATCATTTGCATAACAATGGCTGAACACCCATCCTATAGTGAAACTACCTTATCCAATCAGTTCCATTGATAGAAAGGGGTGCTGTCCTTCATTTGCATACTTGGTTTTCGCACAATGTACTGCAATATTTGCATTTCTGTTTGTTTGTTTGCATGTTTGTTTGTTTGCATGTTTGTTTGCTGTGGGGAAGAGCATAAAACTTTGTCAAGTTAAAAGTTCCTCAACAAAGTGACATATATATGTAGACTAGCTGCTTCAGTGAGTGTGAGTTTTCTAATTTATAGTGTGTTAAAAACTAACAAAAAACACTCCATTTGTATACGGTATCTTTTTTTCACAGGTTGACACTTTTGATCATTTGATGTGCAACACTGATAAAAGCATAATTCAGACAAATTTGATACAATATTGTACCTATGCCAATCAGAAGTAGTGCCAGTGCATCTTGCAACACTTCCCCTAACTGCTTGTCACTAGGGTTCCAAAACAGGTATTTGAGTTCCCCACCATGGCATGAAGTATGTGACATCTATGCAAGTTGTACACCCACTCCCTAGCTGTCACGAGGGTTCCCAAACAAGTATTTGAGTTCCCCACCATGGCATGAAGTATGGGACATCTATGCAAGTTGTACACCCCCTCCCTAGCTGTCACTAGGGTTCCCAAACAAATATTTGAGTTCCCCACCATGGCATGAAGTATGTGACATCTATGCAAGTTGTACACCCCCTCCCTAGCAGGCACGAGGGTTCCCAAATAGGTACTGAGTTCCCCACCATGGCATGAAGTATGGGACATCTATGCAAATTGTGGACCCCTCCCTAACTGTCACTATAGGGTTCCCAAATAGGTATTGAGTTCACCACCATGGCATGAAGTATGGGACATCCATGCAAAAACAAGCTCAACAAACAAACAAACAAACAAACATCATTTGTTTAGGTCAAAATCTCCTCTCCCTCCCCCTAAACAAATGTTCACAAGTGCAACATCAAACATTCATATATCAATGTAAACTATGATGAAAACTATAGCGTTCATACCACTATTATCGATGTAATGTAAAAACATGATTGTAAAGACATTAAAATACTACCAGAAACCCAGCACCCTATCTCACATTAGAAATTTGTTTTTATCAACTTATCAACGTCTTAGTAGTAAATACAACAGCTGTTATCACTGAAGGAATGAAAGTTTTCCGTCGAAATTTGGTTAGAATTGCGAAAACGAAATTCAGTAATTGCATTGACGCCAGACCCTCCCTAAAACAAATGAAGTTCGCTTTATACTGAGCTTGAGTGACAGTGTGCGATCTTCCCTTACCTTCAATGTCTTACAGATAGTAGACCTCCAAAAGTAAACTAAATTCAGCACTATCATTCCATATCACTTTATGCTTACTGAAGCACAAATAATGTGAAATACATAACTGTCTCTTTACGTACACGTAAGCGCCATTTGACGATGTTAAGTGTAATTAATCAGAAGAGAGATATCGTATAGATCACTCAGGACACGATTTATGTTTGGAATGCACCTGCGTTATTAAGATATTGCGACATAATTAAAAGATATGCTAAAGATATTACAGCCAAGTGAGATAACGCTTCGAGCAAGATTTTTAGGTTCAATTTGCTCCTGAATTTTAAAGTTTGGGAGCAAAATGCTTCTAAAATTTATTAAAAACTTTGGAGCAAAGTAAAATGATATATATAGATCTTTAATTTTTATCAACATTCATTTTGACAAATGTCATGTTTATCTGTTGAATAAAAATAATCATCAATTTTATAGAATGACAATGTTTATATTAATGCAAATAAAAAGTTTCCAAATTATCATCATGAAAATAGTCAATATGCAAGTGGGCTTCAAATTGTGTCTGTCAAATGCAGCTAAAGTTGAAATTTCACCTTTCAAATGCCAGTAAATTTAAGATGTCACCTGCTGAATCAGCATTGGAATATTTATCACCTGCAAATGCCAGAAATTACTGGCAACTTCTCAGGCCGACTATCAGTATTAGTCCCTTAAAAACTCATCATAAAACATACAAGATACTTTTATGACATCGGCATAACAACATTTCATTGTCACAAATATCTGACTCAGCTATGGTTTTCAAATTCATATTGGGAGTTTCATACGACATTACATGCATTTCTAGTAAAGTACACATTCAAGGCCTTTGATTGTAGATTGTTTTGGATTTTTTCAGAACATGGAAAAGAATTACTGGAGAGGTCTGTTAAATTTGTGCTCAAAGGAGAAAGAGTGACAAATTACACTGTTTGGTACCTTGGCGGCATTATATGCACAATTCTGTTCGGTTTTCAATTAGCATGTTGCTGAGTAAACTAACTGTACACACAACTCTGCAAAGATAATGTTGATTTGTGAAATTTAAGAATTTTCCAGCATCAGAGTATATCTACAATCCTCTATACAACTCTGCATATTGTGTAAACTATAAATTATAATTTTCAGTTTGGGACTGAATTATCACCTAATTACAAAAGTCTACAGACTTAGTAATTCAGCACACCAAATAAAAGTCTCCAGTGGAAAACACACAAAATGTTTTCTAAATATGATACATTAATTTCATTTCTATGTAGCCATTTTTATTTTTCACCATCGACTGATAATATAATCTGAAACTCTATAGTTTGAAACATAGATATAATCTTAATATGGAACCTTGGCACATGTCGACACATAATCATCTTTTTGACTGACAAATTGCTGTATATTTTTACACAAAAGTCAATGACTCATTATCACTGCTTAGAGTGCACAGCCCTTCTGGCGTTACTTTCATAAATGGCCTTATTTCTATATGTACATGTATGTGATATGCATGCTATGGTATACATACAACATGTTTCATTAATGCAAGCTCACATATACTGCTTCCTCTTATTTGAACATAAACTGTCAAACTGAAAGAGCATATTATTCTACTGTCGCTGTCAATCTTGAGGTAAAGTGATGTCGTATTGCTGTAAAGAGGACAATAGTTTACGACAATGGAAGGCCGAGAGAAAGTCGTGTCTTAGATAATGGAAGGCCGAGAGATAGTCGCGTCTTAGACAATGGAAGGCCGAGAGATTGTCGCGTCTTAGACAATGGAAGGCCGAGAGATAGTCGCGTCTTAGACACTGGAAGGCCGAGAGATAGTCGCGTCTTAGAGCTAACAAAACTGTAAAACATACTAGACTCATATGTTGAAAAGTGACAGATTCAATTCACGTTGTTTACACTTACAAATGACAGTATTATGTTAACTATCACACTCCACGGCTGACATTCTTGGAAGCCAGAGCATAATTTTTAGTTGTCACAACGAACCTTGCGGGATTGTTCATGAGGGTTGCACCACAAAGAGGACATGTTTACAATGATGGAAGACTGATAGTCACACCTCAAACTTAACAAACTATGAAACATTCAGGTTTAAATGCTCAGAAAAGTGACAGATTCACTTCATGTAGATTAAACTTACAACCGACAGTGTTACCCTAATCTGACACAATTAATTTTCTAATTTTCACTTCAAATGAACATCTGTTATCGATGCTTGAATCTTTGAGTTTACAGCAAAGCTATCTCTATACTATAATCTAAAACACATTGACAGCTTTAGACAAGCAAATGGCTGTATAAAAGAGACTAGATTATATCATTCTGAGTTTTTGAGGCATCGATGTATGAACAAAGAAAAAAAAAGAAGATTGAAGACAAGAATTTCCATATTACTATCATGGTACTCAAAACTGGATTGAAAATACAAACATACATGTTGTAGAAATCAAGCACAAAAATATGTTGAATTTCGAAACTACTTTCTAAACTATAAAGAGGTCTTTTGTGATAAACCTGACAAAAATCTATGAATATTTAAATTCAACATATTGAGTGATACTAAGCATAAAATATAAGTCAGGCAGGTGCTTCTAAATTCAAATATGAAAGTGTGACCCTGTACGTTTCCTCAAGATATGAATATAAGTTGCTATTTTACTTACAAAATTGTCTTAGAAGTCACAAGAATGCCTTGAGCTATCATCTTGTTCTGGAGAGTCTATGATCAGATGTCATATTGTCAGTCTGGTGACTCAACCCTCGGCAGGGCCTAATAGGGAAAACTG
The DNA here is from genome assembly GCF_964340395.1 of Glandiceps talaboti. NCBI lineage: Eukaryota > Metazoa > Hemichordata > Enteropneusta > Spengelidae > Glandiceps > Glandiceps talaboti. Next base: position 5,714,259 of record NC_135560.1, on the reverse strand, counting down.
CTCAAAAGCGGTACATGAAACTACAACTAAACTAATTGTTCACTCTAAAAGCAACTGATATAACAGACAACAAAGGTCAAAGAAAAGGGATTATTGAATTGTACGATGAAGAAAAAGAATCCAGGGAAATAATACTGTACGAGGTAATATGCTTATCCTAGTACTTTTACAAATAGAGCTCAGAGCTTTTATGCTTGACAGAACGACCGAGGAATCTTCTGTACACGTAAACCCCCCAAGTGCATTCATTTCACATGCAAAAAGGTAGGTTTTCAATTTATAATTTTAAAAAATGTATCTAGATGTCAATGTATTAAGTATTCCTGAACATGAGTCTAGTACACTATATTACCGGCAGATTGCACCTTTCGTTTGTCTATTTACTAATGTAAGCTACAAACACATACACTGAAATTTGAGAGTAAAACATGGTTAAGAAAATATCTGAGGATCTGTCAAGTAAACAAAGATGAGTGAAAAAACCGAGATAGACAATTCATTATCTATTGGGTTGGTGCTAAGATTCTACACTTAGGCACCCCTTACATGTATGAATAACAACTGCAATATTTGAATTATGAATAACATCTCCATAAAAAAAAATTGATGGTTGTGTCACACACACACACACACAGAGACATGGTTATCTCATCAGCATGAAGGCTGAAACAAGCTTGTAAACATTCTACTAGACATTATGGTGGTCTTATGACATGACAAATATTCTAGACATGTTGTCAAATATTCTAATTAAAGTCTCTACTCAACTAACAGACCACATAATCATGTCATCCCTGTAGGTTCACATAATTATCCCTTGTACAGAATATCATTTCTGTCGGCTGAAATATGGAAAAATTCTCAGAATTTGATGCTGAGATAATGACTTTAACATTGGTTATACAGGTATTCGTCTGCCAGCATGTGAATGGAAACATAATTGACCTGAGTGCATGTATTAAAGTGACCTTAAACAGAATCACTAAAAGTCTTAGATTAATATACTGTATATGAACCCATGTTGACATGAAATAGGACCAAAAATGAACAAAAAATGAGGCTGAAAATTCAAAAAAAATATTACCTTTCGATGCATAAAAGATAGAAATTCATATCTTGTCTGCACAAGTCGCACTGACGGGTAATTTTCCAACAGAATGATGATTGAATACGAACCTAAGACAGTCTGCCAGCTACAAGTCTCTGGACGTTTGTATGCATGCAACATCATAGGCTGAGCAACTACTTTGCAATTCAAATAAGTTGTATGCAAAAATAGTGGCCAGACCAATTAGATGCGAGATCACAGAGTGAAAGTTGACTGCAGGGATCAACATCAACACTATCACTCAAATGTTGCCATGGAAACGGATGAATAGTAAAGGGAATACATCTAAATTGGCATGGATATATGTAAGTTTTATTGTGTGATAATAAATGTAATTGTGGAATCAGTACAACTCCTTCACAGTGTGTTTTGTAGGTGGTTTTCAGCTTCACGACTCGACTGTGGAAGCGGTTCTTATCAAAGTCTGGGAAATACGAATAACAGCTAGTTTTCATACCAGAATTATCATTAATATACTGTTTCCAAAGCTTTTAGTGAAACAAAGTATAGAGCTGTTGAGGCCTACACTATCAAGTACATCTCACATCTGAAATGTGAAGTTTTATCCTTTCTCTCACTAAACATTAATCCACTAACAATTTTTTGAATTTTTGAATTTTTAATAGCCTAGTCTTAAATGACAAAACTTGAATGCATAAATTTGCTTTTATTCAAAATATTGAAACTAATGAATAGAGAAAATAAAACTTCAATATTCATCACTACTAAAGATCCCTACAAAATATGTGCTATGCTGTTGCTAAGGGCATGGTCTGTGTTGCTAGGGACTTTCGGTATATACTGTGGAATTCATTTACATCCTGGAATGCTTGAAAGAATCTTTTTAGTACTGAAATTTTATTAATTTTGAAGAATGCTATCTGGGAAATTTGGAACTAGTGTTTCTGTACAAAAAAGATTAGTTGTGAACAATAAAATCCATTACTTCTTGGGACATATGGAACTATTTTTGTACTAAAAATGTCAGTTCTGAAGAATGCTATGGTATGGACCCTTGATTCTAGGGACTTGTATACATTTCAATTAGAAAGAGTATCCTGAGAGATTGACATTGTAAACATATATGAGATTCCCAATGCCCACCAGCTGTAAGGTTAACAGAGTGTGGTGTTTGTTACAACTGTCTAGGTATAGTCAGTTACTGATTAGGAAATGATCTATCTATAGTTGTGTATATCTTTGCCGAAACATTTTATCTTATATTTGTAAATGTTGTATGTTAAAGGGCCATGTTTCAGTCCCTGATCATCACATTAGTGTTACCTTAATAAGGATTACATGGGATCGTTTGTTTGAGTTTTGTACTGGTCCAACTTTTGCTGTAGCTCAGCATCTGTCAGACAATTGATTTTAACATCTAGATTTAAATCTTAATCTGAAAAGGGCCTTTACGTTCTTGCAAAAATTGATTGTGATATTAGTTTGATGTTGGAATACCATAACAGAATAATCTAGTTTTTTCTTGACGGTCAAAGAATTAACTGAACAGTTCCTAATGCAACTGCTACAAATTCCATCAATTTTGCAATGGTCAATTTGCCAATGATAATGAAACAGAGTTAAGGGTTTGAATAATTTTGCCCGCTGTTTCCCAATATAAATCCTACTACTTATGCATGGTAGCAATACTACAACATATCAAGACATTGAAAAACCATGGCATCCATGGTGTCAAATAAACACACACACAAACAAACACACAGATTTGGCATAGCAAGTTTATTGCTTATAACTCCTTAGCGCAAATATAAAACGTAAATTTAGAGTAAAATATAAATTTGCTTATGCTATACATATTCCATTATATAAGTATTAATACATCTTTATTATGTTACAATTAAAACATAAACCCAATCCTGTTTTAGCAGTTATGATTATCATTTTTGATAAATGTGCTCTTTTTTGATTATTATTAAAGTGGCCATATGGATGAGGACTTGGTATTTATTTGGATTTTTAATTTATAAAACAATTATATCATGGCTTCCTACTTGAAAAATCTGATGAAAAACAACATAGACAAAGTCTGTGTTTGACACTCAATATACTAAAAATGTGCAAAAAGTTTATTATTGTACGTACAGCAACAAACATTTTACACATTTTTTAATATTTTGCAATATTTTGAGTTACAACTGAGGATACATTGTTTCAAATTATTTTTTTCAAGTAGGAAGCCATAATAAAATTGTTTTATAAATTTAAAATTTAAAATAAATACCAAATCTTCATCCATATGGCCACTTTAAACCATTTTATATTCTCAAGAATTCAATTTCAGAGTAGTTGAGGAAGTGATGAAGTATGTGATGTATTCTGCATATCAATCAAATACTTTAATACGTCACAAATACATCAAAATTAAAACTCCACTTTTATCAGCAAAAAGAGGAATAACAAAATATAGAAAATGCACAAATGAGCCAAACGGAACTTAACTATTGGTCATCAAAAAGTAGAATTTTATGAAATATTTTTGATTGAATTGACAACAATGTTGTCCTTAAATGTTAAACACTATTATCATCACATGGAACCCAATTTTAAAATCTTGTAAAATTGACATCTAAGTTATTTTGAACACCATATTACTCACATCAAACAAAATTGTTGTTAAAATTGGCATTAAAAATGCCCTAAAACACTGTTTCCGTCACACAAAACCTGACATAAATTTAGTTTAAATCAATGTTTATCCTTAAACAATACCCTTATCACACAGAATCTGAAAAGTGTGCTAAAAATGATATAATTGGAACACCATTTTACTCACGTCAAATCTATAAATTTGTTAAAATTGACACTAGAGATGTCTTAAAACATTGTTTTCCACACACACAAAAAACTGATAAAAGTTATATTGAAGTAAATCTTACACACTATCACAGACTACAAATTCAGCCTCACTGAATACTGTAAACCCAGATATTTTCGCGACTAGAAAATTTTGCATTTTTACAGTCTTCAGATAGATTTCAAAGACTAATTTTTACTAATTACCAGACTTGTACATTGTGTTCATGTACAAGAAGCACTTAAGTCAAGACTTATTTTTGCTTTTTTGTATTCCAGTGACATTAGTGAAAATAAGTCTTTAGCGAAAATTTCCACGTTTACAGTATATATGCCAAACTAAATACTGAATAATTATGGAATTATTAGAGTGTGTTAAAATGATTAAAGTGAATTTGTAATATTAGAATGAAGTCATATAATATAATATGAAATACATTAGTTATACGAGAATGAATGTTCACGAACTCTGGGTACATACTAAAGTAATGAAATTTCTACTCACGGTCAAAATATTTCTAAAATTCTTGGAGGTGAAACCCAAATTTTCGCCGATGTCTCGTCATCATTGTAAGGGATGTACTACAATGGGTTATTTGATGCTGACAATATGTCGGTGAAAATTTGGGATTTGCTTCCAAGAAATATTTTGACTCTGTGAGTAGAAATTTCATTACTAACATATGTTATATACTTTACTGAAACCTTTCACATCATTATTACAATGTATAGGTATGTACATTCTGAAAACAATCAGTTTATACCTACACAGAATACATATACCTACACAGAATACATGTACCTACACAGAATACATGTACCTACACAGAATACATATACCTACACAGAATACATATAACATGATGTTGCTCTTCATGTGGATTTCTAGGTTAGAAACTTCACTAGGTTCATCTTGACTATGTCATTTCTTGCTGGATTTTAAATCTACCCACTGTGAGATATGATGTAAGTAGTGTTCCAATTTGATTCAACTATCGTTGAACTGTTGTTGTTAGACACGATTAGCAACTTCACATTTTGTGATCAAATAAATCTTTATTACAACACAATTTCACAGAATCCAAGTGGGTACATGAGGCATACATGTAGCTATGTGAAACAGTTTGCAATTTAGGTTTGAAACTACACTGTTAGTCACTTTCCCAAGCAAGCGTTGAATGGATATTTGGAGATCAACATAGTGAAGGTTCTAAGATAGTGGGTTTATTGCACTTTCATCAGCTATGAATTCTTGGTACCTGTAATAAGAATTATACCACCTAAGTTTGTCCTAAAAACAATGACTATTCGATTTCTTGGTCGACACTATAACTTCTGCTCCACATACTCCAAATACATTATGTAGGTGTGTGTGAGAATAAGTCAAATGTCTTGTTCTAATTTGACCCTCTAGCCCAAGGTAAAATGCTATATTGCAGGTACTGAGAATTGATGATAATGAAAGAAATCCACATTTCAAATGCAGCAGAGGCTCTTTATTGATGCCATTTGAAAACTTCTGCATCCTTCCGTACAGATGTATTTGTCTAACATAATTTCACTCACTAAATGTACGTAGTATAGAGAAGAATCAAGATAAATGTATACCAACAATGGAAAGTTGTAAACTTTATCAAATGTTACTGTTAAATTTTAAAAGTGAGTTGACCAATACATTATAAACTATAGTTAGAAGTGCTGAAATGATTTGAAACAATGTTTCTTAATAACTATCAGACAAAATTCCTCCTACATATATATTTGCAGGGAAGACTATAGATCAAACAGCAGCTGAAATGATTTGCAACAATGTTTCTCTGATAAAATTCCTCCTATATAAATATACAGGGAAGACTATAGATTAGACATCAGCTGCTACAATGATTGTCAAATTTGTACCTTTTTAATTCTTAATCATGTTATTGCTATGAGTTTAATACCTAATGCTTCAAAAACTGCATTTTCAACTAGAAAGAGAAATCAAAGTTTGGTTTGGAGAATATCCGCTGTCAATTATGATACAGAATATAATTTGTCATGAAATATATTGGCGGGAAATCTTAATGTAGAGTATATATGACACTTTAATAGCACAAACATTTTATTTTAAATGTGTAAGCTATGGTGTTTTAACTTTTATGTCAGACTTTCGTGTTTTCAAGCTTGTTTTTATACATGCCATTATAATCATGCTTTTAACTGCTAAAATGTCTTTGCATTGAGTCAAACTATTAATGAATTGTCGGTGTTTTTAAAATACACAATGCTAATAATTGCTGTAGATTTGTTAACTACTTTTTACATTCTTTACTTATAAGTGTATTTTGTGTGTGTGTGTGTGTTATTTGTGGGATAGGAATTAGGAAGCGGAATGTGATTTTGTAATTTTTGAATAGAATGGAATGTTTAGACTGTCATTTCTGTTATTCGCTATAATTGTAATGAAACAACATTTGTAACATACAATTTAAGAGAAGTCAGATAAAATTTGCGAAAGGGTTACTGATGGAATGTCGCGACTACGAATGCAGTCATTTACTATAATTAGTAGCCAAAAAAACTTGTACTACACAAAGAAAAATCTGGTGAAATTTGCGAAAGTGTTACTGATTTGGAATGTCACGACTATGGAATCTGTCATGTACTTTACATTAGTAGAAAAAAGATTGTACCATACACAGAAAATTCTGGTGAAATTTGCAAAGTGTTATTGATGTAATATCATGACCATAGTTCCACTTATTCATTGTAACTATTACTTTAAGAAAACTGTATAATACAAAGGAATGCCAGGTAAAATTTGCAACGTGTCATCGATGGAATGTTATGACTATGGATTCAGTCATTGGCTATAATTTTTTTTTAAAAACAACTACAAAAACAGACAGGTGGAATTTGCAAAGTCTCACTGATGATTATTCAACACAGTTTAGATGTTACATGTCTTAGTAACTAGAGATAAAAATTCATTTATACAAATTATAGCTACTTAGTACCTCCCTATATTAGATACCCTTTAGACATTAGGGACTTGGTTTCTGTAACTCTATGTAATTACACCCTATATACAAATGTAGGATATTATCAGCCTTGAATGGGTTAAAAGATAAAATTAATTCAGTCTCCTATGTACTTGCCTATAATAATATAATAGCAAACATTAAAAACTAAAATTCATTCTTATGTACCTCCCTACAACATTAATACTAGTAACTAATAATTTCTGTTCAAGTTATTTTGTGAACTGCATCATTCATAATGAGATATACACATAATGAGTACCGGTACACAAAAAATACACATTTAAATCTAAATTCGAGGTTACAGGTTCCTCAAGATTTGCATCCATAAATTTAGGTTTTGCAAATCATCTAAATTTTATAATGCAGTATATGGTTTATAAATTTGTTATATCTCTTACGACATGTAACTTTGTTAATCTTCTGATCTTTTAGTTTGTATATCAGTACTTGGATGATATATGGGGTAGGGTGCATACAAAATGTAGCTTGCTATGTTACACGGGGTCATCTTCAAAAACACTCGTACCTGGAAAAGTTATGAAGTTTACAATTGGCCAGACAGTTTAGATCTAAAACATACCTTGCATGATCTGTACAAATGTTGACTTTATATTGGTCATAGCAGTGAACTAATAGAAGGTGTATTGCAACAATAAAAAAAATTGCACAAACATGGCATGAAGAAATAAAACACTCCCAAATCATAATATTTTGTCACATGTAATGCAAGCATTATCTCTTGAATTCTAGTTGCTGCTTGTGAAAAATCTTGGTGTAAATGTTTCTTAAAACACATATTGTGCATGTAATGGTTTTTGTGTGCCATGTGCATTGCAAAACTGGCCTTTAAATCAAAACTCTTATCTCTTGAATGCTACAGCTTCTGTGCTACAAGTTGCTGCATGCTGGTGAAAAATCTTGTTGTAAATTTTCAAGTTTCAGCATAAAAAATATTTTGTAGCCAAATTATCGTTGTTGTTTGTGTACTTCGTGTATTGCAGAACTGAACAAAAAAAATGACCCTTTTTTTCTCTTGAATTCTAGAGCTTCTGAGCTGCAAGTTTCTGCTTGTGAAAAATCTTGGTGTAAATTTTCAAATTTCGGCTTAAACATAAATTATGTAAGCAATGATTTGTGTGCACTGTGCAAATTGCAAAACTAATCGAAATTTTCAACAACTTCTTTTTAATGCTAAAGCTTTCCAGTTGCAAGATGCTACTTGTGAAAACTCATGGTGTAAAACTTTCAAGTTTCGGCTTAAACACATTATGCAAATAACGATTGGTTTAGTTGTAAAACGAGAAGAGGTAAGCTGTTATAAGAAATACAACTATTAATATCTGAACTCTATCAAGTTAAATGTTTAGAAACTTTGAACATATATCTACAACAGTAAAATTAATATCTTAATATGCATATATTACCCTGTTATGAAGAATTTTTTTTAACCATTTGAAATATTAAACATAGTTTCAATCTTATATAAATTATTACTAAAATAATTATTAATAAATCTGTCAATGGTTCTGTCACCCCTGTATATGCGCTTATACCGATATAACCCAATTTATTACATCTCGGAATATCATAAACTTGCAATTAAAATTCAAATTAATATAATAACTTTAATGATTGTCATCTATCAAGCATAAAGAATGGACTGTATCCTTCGACTCTCTCAGCTGGAGTTGATAAAAGATTGATGAGGACATCACAAACAATGATGATGTAGTAGTATACTATGTTTTGAAAATGTCGTTATTTTTCATTACAAACAGTCCTCAGATAATTTACTTCAATTTGATTTTCTGTGCTGA